>NW_026606678.1:157500-404428 GCF_029890125.1 Rhinichthys klamathensis goyatoka
GTATGTATGCATGTATTTTTGTATGTATGTATGTATGTATGTGTGTGTGTGTGTGTGTGTATGTATGTATGTGTGTATATATATATACACAAACACATATTTACAAAATTTGATTTATTTTAATCAACTTTTTAGTGTTGTTAAATAAATGTATTTATGTAGACTGATCTTTTTTTAACTATTTTTTAAAACATTATTTACACTGTGTTTTCATAGTTAAAAATGTCATGCAACTTGACATGCATTCATTGGTCAAAAGGTGCGAGAGCCCTGAATAATAAAATGTTTTTTGCTGACACATAATCCAGATGTTTGATGTGTTTTCGTGGAGTGTGTGATGATGGCGTCCCCTGAGTCGAGTGTGTCGTCGCTGCTGGCCACATCCGGACGCCTGCGCAGCTCCATCCACCCAGAGCCCGTCTCCACCATCAGATACAAGGACAAGCCCTACGCTTCCGCCTCGCAGGCGCTCGACGCGTACATCTGGGACTTCCACAGGAGCCTGCGGGACTCTGGGACGGCGACCGGGGCGCTGGAGCTGCCCAAACCACCAGCTAAACCTCATCCCAGGAACAGAGATGGTGAAGGAGAAGCATTTCAGCACATCACTAGCTAATTCATATGATATGCAACATAAGCTCAATCATCACAGACAGATGTGACAACATTGTATTTCATCACAGTGTTATTTTAGTATCAATGTACAATTTATTATTTATTAATACTATATTATTAATTTTTATTAACATTTAGATGTAGTTTTTTATTTTTATATTTTCCTATTTTCTTGTCATTTTAATTTAAGTCTTAGTTTTTTGTCTTTTTTTTTCAAATATATTTCAAAAATATTCATTTTTATTTAAATTTTAGGTATAGTAATTTTAGTATTAAAAACCTACTTTATTTTAGTAGTTTGGAAAGTCACACATTTCTAATTCATTTAGTTTAAGTTTCATATATATATATATATATATATATAAATTATATAGATTTTATTTTTATATTTTCCGTTTTTAATAAAATTTTGGTTTTAGTAATTTTTTTTACTTTAAATTAAACTTGTTTCAGTTAATTGCCAAGTCAGCATTTCTAATTTGTTAGGTTTAATTTGTTTAAGTTATATATGTAAATGTGTGTGCATATGTTATATATATATATATAGTTATTATTATTATTATATATTTATTTATTTTAGCGAAAGTGTATTTTATTTTTTTTATTACAAGCTTGTAAGTGTTTATTTGCTGTGATTGACATGTGCAGTACTGAAGACGAGTTTGACGGATGGAGAGCTGGACTTCCTGAACATTCCCGTCCGGAAGAGAGACTCGGACCGGCTCAGTGTGACCACCGACGACCTCTTGGCTCTCCCGAACGACGGCTCTCTCCCCGTGACCCGCACCTCCGCCCTCCTCTCCCGGTCAGGATCCAGCTTTCCTTCGGGATTGAGCTTTAACTCCAGCTCCCGGTCTCAGAAACGCTCCTCACGTCGACCCGCTCCGCCAGCGAATCGGGATTGGGAATCTTTCCCTGTGGACGATTTACTGATGGGCTTGCGATCACATCGTCAGGCTCCTCCCCCTAACGTCCTGCTAGCCAATCGGACGCATCCACCCGACACGGCCAGATCCACGTGTCTCCCGCGCTGGATGACCAGCCAGAAATCTGAGATGGATTTTTCTGGGATGACCAGTGTTCCTGACCGGAAGTCCCCGCTGTGGCTCAGACAGTGTGAGGAACCGCAGAGCGATCCACCGCGCACTGTTCCCTCATGGGTCGGAGAGCTGGAGGAGTCCAGTCGCCACACACAGCCCAGCACTGGAGCACACCCCTATGGTAACCCAAACCACAACTCAAATCATGAAACAATTGGGAATTATAAAAATGTAAACATTTATTTAAAATAACTTATTGTATTTCAGGTAGTTGCCAAAGCACTCATTTTCATTTCAAATAAGTACAACTAAAATAAAAAGTGAATTAAAAAAACAAAAACAATATAGACATATTAAAAATGTCAAAAACAAACTGACTAAAACTTTAATTTAAATGAAAGTGAAAAATATTAAAAGAATTAAATATTAATAAAAACTGTAATACTATCTCAATGATACTAGAATATCTCTGGGATATTTCACCTAATCGTGACAATTAAATTATTATGAGCAATACTCTCCCCTTCATGCAGTGTTATTTATTTTACTATTATTAATATATAAATCAGCTGTAATAACTAAAACTATTAAAAACATTTCTGTTAATTAAAATAAAGCTGAAATATTAGTATATTAGACCTGAAATAAGTTTGTGTCTCTGTGTAGATGATCAGATTGTGTGTCTGGTGTTAAACACTTCTTCTCTTGTGTGTGTGTGTGTGTGTAGATGAAGTGTTTAACATCAGACACACAATCTGATCATCTACACACACACACACACACACATACACACACAAGAGAAGTGTTTAACATCAGAGACACAATCTGATCATCTACACACACACACACACACACACACACACACAAGAGAAGAAGTGTTTAACATCAGACACACAATCTGATCTTCTCGTGTGTGTGTGTGTAGATGATCAGATTGTGTCTCTGATGTTAAACACTTCTTCTCTTGTGTGTGTGTGTGTGTGTGTGTAGATGAAGTGTTTAACATCAGAGACACAATCTGATCATCTACACACACACACACACACACACACACAGACACACACACACGAGAAGATCAGATTGTGTGTCTGATGTTAAACACTTCTTCTCGTGTGTGTGTGTGTGTGTGTGTGTGTGTGTGTGTGAGTGTGTGTAGATGATCAGATTGTATCTCTGATGTTAAACACTTCTCTTGTGTGTGTGTAGATGATCAGATTGTGTCTTTGATGTTAAACACTTCTTCTCTTGTGTGTATGTGTGTGTGTGTGTGTGTAGATGATCAGATTGTGTGTCTGATGTTAAACGCTCCTCCTCTTGTGTGTGTGTGTGTGTGTGTAGATGATCAGATTGTGTCTCTGATGTTAAACACTTCTTCTCTTGTGTGTGTGTGTGTGTGTGTCTGTGTGTGTAGATGATCAGATTGTGTCTCTGATGTTAAACGCTCCTCCTCTTGTGTGTGTGTGTGTGTGTAGATGATCAGATTGTGTCTCTGATGTTAAACACTTCTTCTCTTGTGTGTGTGTGTAGATGATCAGAGTGTGTGTCTGATGTTAAACGCTCCTCCTCTTGTGTTTGTGTGTGTGTGTGTGTGTAGATGATCAGAGTGTGTGTCTGATGTTAAACACTTCTTCTCTTGTGTGTGTGTGTGTGTGTGTGTGTGTGTGTAGATGATCAGAGTGTGTCTCTGATGTTAAACGCTCCTCCTCTTGTGTTTGTGTGTGTGTGTGTGTAGATGATCAGAGTGTGTGTCTGATGTTAAACACTTCTTCTCTTGTGTGTGTGTGTGTGTGTGTGTGTGTAGATGATCAGAGTGTGTCTCTGATGTTAAACGCTCCTCTTCTTGTGTTTGTGTGTGTGTGTGTGTAGATGATCAGAGTGTGTGTCTGATGTTAAACACTTCTTCTCTTGTGTGTGTGTGTGTGTGTGTGTGTGTGTGTGTGTGTGTGTGTGTAGATGATCAGAGTGTGTGTCTGATGTTAAACACTTCTTCTCTTGTGTGTGTGTGTGTGTGTGTGTGTGTAGATGATCAGAGTGTGTGTCTGATGTTAAACACTTCTTCTCTTGTGTGTGTGTGTGTGTGTGTGTGTGTAGATGATCAGAGTGTGTCTCTGATGTTAAACACTTCTTCTCTTGTGTGTGTGTGTAGATGATCAGAGTGTGTGTCTGATGTTAAACACTTCTTCTCTTGTGTTTGTGTGTGTGTGTGTGTGTAGATGATCAGAGTGTGTGTCTGATGTTAAACACTTCTTCTCTTGTGTGTGTGTGTGTGTAGATGATCAGAGTGTGTCTCTGATGTTAAACGCTCCTCCTCTTGGTCTCTGTGAGCTGCTGAAGGAACACAACACTTCAGGAGAGACGGAGACGCTGGACGCTGATCGATCCTGGGACAATCCACCCGTGGCCTTGTGAGGGATTTAATCGCATTATTGATTTATTAGCAGAACACTTTGAATAAGATCATCTTCTAATGAAAGGGGGAAATGATATCTGACAGCTGTCAATCATAGGGTGTGTTCAGTATAGCACACTATTATCTGTTTCTATTGAAATACACAGTATACTGTTTAAACTTATTTTTCATGTAACGTAATGAGGTCGTGTGACAACCATAACAGCATACTACTGTTTGAAATGTTTATTATTATCACATACTGCAAGATGTTTCACTTATACGGTATATATTTTTATGCCATTTTAAGCCAAAAATAAATATGTGTTCCTGTAATTCAAAAGCAACACTAATGTTGGTAATGGGTTCGATTCCCAGTGAATGCATGACTAAAAATAAAGCCAAATGCATAAATGTAAAGCGTGTCCCATGATCTGTAGTAAACCTCCAGTACCAGTGGGTGGCGCTGATGACCCGCAGACGCCTGAAGAGCTTCAGAGGAGCAAGGTACAGTACGTGACGGCATTATGATTCAAACTCAATGCTGTGTAATGTACATCTGTACTGATATAAGTGTGTTAGTCCGCAGGCTCCTGTTCGTCAGGATACAGCAGCAGGAAACACCCCGGTCCAGTGGAGGCGCTCAAACACATGCTGTTCCGCCTACAGGCCGTCCAACACGACATCAGCCAATCACACGCGTCCACTGGAGCCCGAACACTGGAGAGAGAAACACTAGGGCCGGTACAGTAAACCAGGACAATAAACATCACTTCATTTCACTTTTGCTCTCGCTTTCTCATTATCTGTTGTGATGTTAAAGGTGCAGTCTGTAAGAATGACAACTAGTGGTCAAAATAGGCACTGCAGTCCAATTCAAAATATCGGAGATCGTCGTTTCTCCGTCGGGTTGCCAGGATGAGACACGCAACAGGAACGAAGGCAATGGAGAAATGAAAATTGGCATCGTGCAGAATCACAGACCAAAACAAAACAAACTTTCCATTCTGGAAACGCACATTTTAAAGTAAAATAACTGGCAGTAGAAGTGTTTTTCAGAGATCTTAGCATATTTCCTCAATATATGCAAACATATTATGGTATTTTTATGCTTTAGTAGAACACTGGAGCTGGAAATAATTTCTCATTATTTATTGTGATGTTAAGAGCTCATCTTTTCACATTAGTTGTTTGAGGTTTGTGTTGAGTTTTATGTACAAGCTTCAAAAACTATATCCCAGTTATCTTTGCTTTGTGGACATAAATAGCCTTCTTCTTTGTTTTAGTAAAGTCAGCTTGACAGGGAAGTTGCGCTTGTCTTTTCTTCCTCTATTGTGCCGTATATATCCGAGTGAAACGCTTCCGGAACAAGAACAAATGTAGGGGGCGGGGCTTGACTTTGTCTGTGAGGGATTGATTGGATGGTTGTGGTTTGCTTTTGGTGGATCTCAAATGAGTGACAGGTTATAGCCCCGCCCTCATCATCAGAGAAGAGAAGCTGCAAGAGAGGGGAAGTTATTCTGAAATTATTCCATAAACAAAAAAATTGGTCAATTTTTATTTCATTGTGAATTTAAGTGCCACCAAAATAAAAGATCAGTTTTGCGTTACGAACTCGATAAGAAATCTGCAGTTGCCTTTATTGGAAATGTATTGGCTGAATGTTTCATTTTGCATTTAGTGAACGAACAAATTCAAATTTATAAAACAAGATCTGAATAGCATCATGTTGTCAAGAATTAAACAGTTCCTTTTTACAATGTGGGAAACATCTAGTTTTGTCTCATTGTGACGTTCCAGTCTCTTCCATTGCAGACAAATCATTTGTATCTATTAATTCAGACAATATACAAAATGATGTACAAACAGAAGCAATTTATTCATAAATTGGTTATAATATTGAAGCGCTCAAATGCAAGTTCAGAGATGAAACTGCAAGCTTTAGAACCTCAAGTTTATTTTCTGATTTATTTTTCCTTCTGTGAAACACAAAATTGGATGTTATGCAGAATGTTCACGCTACTCTTTTCAACATGTGTGTTTTATACCGCTACGCTCAAAACAAGTGCCATAAAATATAAAGTATGTCATGCAATATATTCCTCTTAAGTCTTACAAAGCTCACACAAAGCTGACCTTTTGTGTTGTTGACGACAAAGACCATTGGTTCTCGATGTCATGTGACCAGCCAATCATGACATGGGAAGTTTATATATATATATATGCAACCTTAAAATTTTCCTGCATTATTCCTTCACAGTCTCTTACTTTTTTGTTTTTTTGTGATTGTATTTTTGATAAGGCTCCTCAGGAGGAAACAGAAGAAACTGCCATGGGAAGCGACGAGTCGTTACAGAGGTCAGGAGAGTCATGTGATCTCAGTGAAGTCATGTGATCTGAGTCATGTGATCTCAGTGAAGTCAAGTGATCTGAGTCATGTGATCTCAGTGACGCAGCGTTGCTCTCGTCTGTTGCTGTTCATCGTTGTTCTTTCGTCTGTTTTCTCAGAGCTCTTCTTCACCTGGACAGACTGAAGACACTCGTGGATGACATGAACGAGAGGAAGGCCAGAGCAGAGGATCATGGGACACATTGTAAACACACTCCTGCAGCGACTATCACAAACGGTGCCAGAATCAAGAAGCGGTTATGAATCAGAAATCAAAGACTGTTATTGTCCTACACACAGACGCTTCATGGATCATATTTGCTTAAATGTGGGATTTCTGCTTCCCAGTATCTAAAACCTCATGAAAGTTAATAAGTGTAAATAAACTTTTTAAAAGGGCACATGCTTTTACTGGCAATTGGAGCTGATCAGTGTTTGTCTAAAGTGTGTTTACATGACTTGCACAATCATTTAGTCTCTTATATTCCTAAAAATCCTAAACATGTTGCATTATATCACATAATACTACACAATCACATTCTTACCAACATTTACAAACATTTAGCTCTCCATAACTATCTCATCACATACAAGCCTTCTAAGTACATTGATACAATAAGTATACAGTTATCACACATAACATGCGTTATGAAAATAATGAAGTTCACGTAATGATTGAAAATAGTTTACTCAAAAGCAGGAACATGTGTTCTGCAAATGATCATTTAGTAATAACTTAAAAAACTTAAAGTAGTGGATCTAATTACCCTTGGTAAACTGTTCCAGTCTGAAGGAGCTTTAAATTTAAATGCCCGACGACCTACTTCTTTATTAATTTTAGGAACGTGAAAAAATAGTTGATCAGTGTTCCTTAAGTTATATGAAGAGCGAAAAGGAATTAGATATTGTTTTAGATACATAGGATAATTAAAGTAATGACATTTAAAAATAAACTGAAACCAGTGATAATGCCTTCTTGAATTTAAAGATAGCCAGTTTAATAATTCGTACATTTGGCAATGGTGCGTTTTGTATGGACACCTCAGTACAAATCTACATAAATTATTATAAACAACATTAAGAGGGCGAAGATTTGTATCGGAGGTGTTTTGGTAAATTATATCGGCATAGTCAAGGATTGGTAGTATTAACTGAGTAATTATTCTTTTTCTAACCGGACGAGTAAAGCAATTAATAGAGAGATAAAGCATTTTGAGTCGATATGATATTTTCTTGATAACTAAATCAATATGTGATCTAAATGACAGTTGTGAATCAAGCAGAAGACCTAGATATTTAAATTCATCAACTTTTAGCACTGGGGTTCCATCTATGAACTTAATTAAGTAGTCAGTTGGTGGTAAGATTTGTTTTGTAGTAAACAACATAGAATAAGACTTCTTTTTATTTAGCAAAAGTTTGTTATAACTAAACCAATTTTGAACTACGTCAAAATCAGACTGGATTGATTTCTGAATATAAGAGATGTCCGAGCTAGAAAAGTAAATTACAGTGTCATCTGCGTATAACTGAATTTGACAATTAGAACAAACTTGTGGAAGGTTATTTATGAAAACAGAAAACCATAACGGTCCAAGAGATGAGCCCTGGGGTACTCCTCTGTCAATAGTTTCAAAATCCGAACAACTTCCCCCCTGATACAAAACACATTGTTGTCTATGATGTAAGTATGAATTAAACCAAAGTAAAGAAGATCTTGAAAGTCCAATATCATTCAGTTTATCTAAAAGAAGATAATGGTCTACTAAATCAAAAGCTTTGGTTAAATCAATAAATAAGGCAGCAGTTAATTTATTAGAATCAAAAGAAGCTGTACTATCATTAGTCATTTTTAGAAGAGCACTTGTTGTAGAGAAATTTGGTCGAAGCCGGACTGAAAAGGAGATATAATATTGGAGTCATTAAAATATTTTGATAATTGAAAGAAAATAATTTTTTCAAATATTTTAACCACACTATTAATTGTTGAGATTGGTCTGTAATTATTAATGTCATGTTGATCACCGTTTTTATACGATGGAGTAACTCTAGTACGTTTCCAGGATAATGGGGTAGTACATGTTGTCAATGATAAATTAAATAAAGCAGACAAATGATAAGCCAGGACACGTGAGGCCATTTTCAGGAACTTGATTTCCAACCCATCTGGCCCTGCACTGCTATCTGAATCTAAACTGTCGATGACTTGCTGAACTTCTATTGGACTGATGAATTCAAAGGAGAAGGAGTTTTCACAAATATGAGTAGAAGTATTAAAGTTAGAGTTAAGATCAGAGAAATCAGTAGATATAGAAATCCCTTTGGTGAAAAATGTATTAAATGCATCAGCATTTTCGAAGGAATCGTTGATAATTTCATTATTTATTTGAATGAAATTAGATTGTTTTTTTGATGAGAAATTACTTAAGTTATTAATTCTGTCCCAAAATACTTTGGGATTGTTATAATCTGTCGCTAGGCAATCCTTAAAATAGTTTGCTTTTGCATTTCGCGTTTTTGTTGTGCATGCATTCCTCAACTTTTTATAAGTATCCCATTCTGTAGAATCCTTTGTTGAGCGGTGTTTTCTCCAAGCTCTATCTCTATCTTTGAAAAGATTGATTAAATCAGCATTTATCCAAAGCAAATGTCTTCCCTTAACTTGAATTATTTTCCAAGGTGCATGTTTATCAATAATTTTGGTAACTTCTAAATAAAAATAGTTCCAAGCGTCTTCAACAAATGGGATTAAATGAAATCTATCCCAATTAATGTTAGTCATGTCTAGGATAAAGTGTTCAGAATTAATATTTTTTGACTGTCTGACCCTAATTCATTTTGGAGGTAGTCGAGGTATAGTTATTTTCCAGACACAGTAGATCATAGAATGATCACTAAATGAGTCTGGTAAAACTCCCGATGAAATTATCCTACCTGGATGTGAGACTAGGATCCAGTCTAACAGGGATGATGACTTAGAGTCCGATCTGGTGGGTTCTGTTATAAGTTGTGTTAAGTTTGAACTACTAAATAAATTACGATCTTGCCTGCATGAGCCAGCTAGTCAGTTATTATTAAAATCACCCAGATCTATCATTTCAGTGTGAACATCCAGAGAATTAATAGTTGATATAATACTTTTAGTAGATTCAACCGGAGCTTTGGGGGGTCTATAAATATATTATTATTTGTTTATTTTTGTGCAAAATTATTTCAACAAATAGAAATTCAAAATGCAAAGGATTCTCCTTTGGTGTAGCAAGTTCTGAAACTAGTGTTGAGGAAATATATGTAGCCACTCCTCCTCCTCTAGAATCACGATCAGCTCTAAATAAAACATAATTGTCAAGTTTTATATCATCATCAGATATCGTACTATTGAGCCAGGTCTTAGAAAGTGTAATTACATTAGGTTTATTATAAGTAAGCCAGGCTCTTAATAGGCCAATCTTAGGTAGTAAACCTCTAATATTCAGATGAATGATATACATACCTTTACTGAAGTTCATAGTACAGTCTTAACATGAGAGTAGGCAAACAGTCCGACAGACGAAGCATAACAGTAATAGAGACTAGCAGTAAAAAGGTAGACAAGAGAGCTTACACACTCACATACACATTTCTACATAAAGACATAATCTAAATAAAAAAATCAAACAAAAAAAATCAGCCAAGCTCAGTCTGTTTTTTGCATTTTGTTGAATGGACTAGGAAATATTAATAATAAACTAAATTCACATTAATGGTCAAAACCTTGAGCATCCCGCCCCTCTCATTGGGGAAAAAATACAATTATATTATATATATAGGCCTATATATATATACACATATACATATACATATACATGCACATACATGCAACATCAGTAAATTACTATCATTTACCAGTCAAAAGTAATAAGCGATTCGCAAAAGTTAAGTCCATGCAGCTCAAAAACAAGGCGGTAATTTATAACGATCTATTATCAGACATTTAGGTGGTATACGTGTCGTGAAATTACGGCAATTTATATGATTTGCGGCAAATAAATGTCACATTAAAGGGGTCATGAACTGGCTTTTTAAATTGTTTTATATTGTTGTCTGAGGTCAACTTACGACGTTCGCTTGGTTTTTACATTCAAAACATCAAAATGAATAAGTAATAGTCTATTTTCTACCCTAGTTTTGAGCCTAGCTCAAAAACGCTCGGTTTTTATGGGCGTCTCGCATTGAAGACTTGGAAGTAAACGCCCACTGCTGTGAGTGGATAACAGTTTTGCATATTATAATGAGTTTCGTGTAATGCGCGAATCGGTGGGCGGGGCTAAACCGGCCGTGTTGAAGTAGGCGTTGATCTTCTTCTGCGGGGGTGGTGTTTTATCCTCTTTGTCGTCATAGTTCCCCACTTTGAAAAACGAGTCGTTTGCTGAGCCTGGTGTCAATAAAAGCTTTTATTGGACTAACAAGGACGTTTTCAGTTCTGAAACTTACAGGATATTCTTATAATTTGATGACCTCTTAACTGTCAAAAGCTCAAGGAAAATTTGATTTCTCAGTTCATCACCCCTTTAATTCAGCTGCCAATGTCCTGCTGCCCGCATCAGACCATGAAAAAACAATAAATCAAGAGTACCAAAGTAATCAAATTAGCAATTCAGCTGTTTAAGATCTGATACAAACAGAAAAAATACAGTCGATAGGACTATCAGAAAAATTAAATAGTGAAAAGGTAAAAGAATGAGAGTCATGCAGTATTACGGAGGTCAAGTCATCTTCATTTATATAGCGCTTTTAACAATGGAGATTGTTTCAAAGCAGCTTTACAGAGATAAACATACAATTTACGGTAACAGAGATTGTTTTGGTCCCATGGAAGTATCACGAAGAAAACCTTCCGCCTCCTCAGGGGTACGAAAAGTGGTGACCTTACCATCCACAGTTACCCTCAGTGTTGCAGGATACTGTAGCGAGTATTTGATTTCCAGCTCTCGGAGTTTCTTCTTAATAGGATCAAACTGACGACGTTTCTCGAGAAGAGCAGTACTGTAGTCAGGGTAGATGTAGATACGCGTCCCCTGACATTGTAGAAGTCCCTTCTCCCTGGCAAGTCGAAGAATTTTCATCTTGTCCTGAAGATTCAGGAGCTTTATCAGGATTGGTCTTGCACCCGATTTAGAGTTAAGATTGCGCACAGTTGGAGTACGATGTGCCCTTTCAATCACTGGTGACGTTGGAAAATTATCCGCACCGAGAAGCTGAGGAATAAGCTGCTGCATGAAGCCCAGTATGTCGGGATCCGCAAAAAACGGAGGTTATGTGACCGGCTTCTTTTCTCCATCTCCTCCATTTTTTCTCTCAGGTGAGTATTTTCCTTCTCTAAAGTTTCGATACGTTTTTCCTGATCGGTTACGTTGTCTTCATTAGCGCTGACTCTTTGTTCCAGTAGGGAGACTCGGTCTCCAATAGTGCACAGGGAGGCCTCTATTGTATTCAGACTCGTTTGTAGTTTATCCATTTTAGAATCAAAGTGTGCAATCAACTCGTTTTTCAGTTCTTGTATAACTTCAGCCAAAGATGTGAAGGAGGTCATTGTAGCACAAACACGAACACACAGTGGAGCAGAGCACGCTCTTAATTGTCGTCTATTTATGACCGTTTAGTTAAAGTTACTTAAAGGATGTTATCCTTTGTTGACAAAGTATGGAGATAGAGGCATTGAGTCCACAGTGTTTAAAGAAAGTAGTTCATAATGCAGACTTGAGCTTCAGCAAACACTCACGCTGTTGTCAATGCGGCCATCTTGGATTGGGATTGGGATTGATTGATTATTGTTCGGTCAAGATTAAACACAGATAATTTCCTTAAACAATACAAACGCTGATGCCCCTTTTTATAATAATAATAATAATAATAATAAAGGTTTATTCGGTTACTAAACATAAAACAGAATATATACAACAAATTCATTACAAACAAAGAAGGTAACCGAACAGGTGTAGGCTGAAGCCATGGCTTATTATTTACATCATTTACATCAACACCTACCCATCAAAATTTGAACATAAACAATATACATGTATAAACATATGCATACATACACACATTCCTATACACATACTGCATAGTTACTCATATATATACATACATACAAACCTCTGCACTTGATTACAAATATTTATTTATTACTTATATTATTGAAATCTAAACACAACAATTATGCATAAACTTATCATGGACAATGTTTCTTAAGCATCCGAATATTTGTCAAAAATTAAGATTTTAAACTGTTTTTTAAAGTAATGAATGGAATTACTCCTCTTAAGATCACCAGTGAGACCATTCCACAAGTCGACCCCTTTTACCGAGATGGTGTTCATTTTAAAGTTTGTTCTGACCATCTGTTTTTTAAACATGTTCTCTCCTCTTAAGTTATATTTCTGTTCCCTGTTTTCAAACAAACATAGTATATTTTCCGGCACTATTTTCCTATTAACTTTGTACATAAAAACGGCAGTATTCAGACTGACTAAATCAGAAAATTTTATTGCTTTAAATTGACAGAATATAGAATTTGTCGGTTCATTATACGGGGAATGATTGACTATCCTTATAGCTTTTTTTTTGTAAAATAAAAATGGGTTTTGTGTTTGTAGTGTAGGCATGCTCCCATATTTCAACACAGTAAAAAAAATATGGAACAATAAGAGAACAATACAGAATATACAAAGACGGCGTATTTTTGCACAGAGCCTCACAGTTCTCCTCATCAATAAAGTTCAGTTTCTCATCAATAATAGTCCCAAGGTATTTGTATGATTGTACATACTCTATTTTTTGGCCTTTAATTGAGATAGGTTCACTTGGATGAGTACTTTTCCTAAAATCAATGAGCATATCCTTGGTCTTTGATATATTTAACTGTAAATAAGATTCCTCACACCAGTTGACAAAATCCTCAATAATTGGGCCATGTGAGGTCTCATTCTCCTTAAGTAAACTCAAAATAACTGAGTCATCCGCAAATTTTATGATAATTCTGTTCTTATACATGTTTTGACACATATTTGTATATAAAATAAATAAAAGTGGGGACAGCACACATCCTTGAGGAGACCCTGTAGAGGAACTCCTCTGTTCAGATAAGACACCATTAACTCTTACTCTTTGTGTTCTATTAGTTAAGAAATCCAAAATCCAACCCATCAAATTATTGCTTAACGCAAACTGATCAAAGAGCCTCTTAATTAAAATGTGTGGTTGAATTGTATTGAACGCTGAAGAAAAATCAACAAATAAAAGTCTAGCATGTGTCCTCTGTCCATCCAAGTGTCCTAATAGCAAATTTAGCATTGTGACTGTAGCGTCCTGTACTCCTCTGTGAGGTCTATATGCAAACTGCATGGGGTCCAATTTATGTTCTGTCCACCTCAAAATCTCAGACCGCACTAATTTCTCAAAGATTTTCCTTAAAAACGGAAGTCAAAGCGACAGGCCTAAAATCATTGATCATCTTAGGACCACTGCATTTAGGGACAGGGATGACCACCACGTCCTTCCAGAGGATTGGTACATGTTGTGTCTTCAGAGACTTATTATAAATCTCATGAAATACAGGGCTCAGTTCTTTTGCACATGACTTTAATAGTCTGCCACAGATGCTATCAGGACCTGGTCTTTTATTTGCCTTTACAAGTCTGAAAGCTTTTTCAACATCCTGAAGGTCGATGTTAAAATGCTGATCATCCATTAATTTAAAATTCAACTCCTGGATATCTTTACTAGTGGTACTAGTCACTGATCCACTCGTATCCTGCCACTGATCCACTCGTATCCTGCAACTGATCCACTCGTATCCTGCAACTGATCCACTCGGATCCTGCAACTGATCCACTCGTATCCTGCCACTGATCCACTCGTATCCTGCCACTGATCCACTCGTATCCTGCCACTGATCCACTCGTATCCTGCAACTGATCCACTCGGATCCTGCCACTGATCCACTCCTGCCACTGATCCACTCGTATCCTGCAACTGATCCACTCGTATCCTGCCACTGATCCACTCGTATCCTGCAACTGATCCACTCGTATCCTGCCACTGATCCACTCGTATCCTGCCACTGATCCACTCGTATCCTGCAACTGATCCACTCGGATCCTGCCACTGATCCACTCCTGCCACTGATCCACTCGTATCCTGCAACTGATCCACTCGGATCCTGCCACTGATCCACTCCTGCCACTGATCCACTCGTATCCTGCAACTGATCCACTCGTATCCTGCAACTGATCCACTCGTATCCTGCCACTGATCCACTCCTGCCACTGATCCACTCGTATCCTGCCACTGATCCACTCGTATCCTGCCACTGATCCACTCGTATCCTGCAACTGATCCACTCGTATCCTGCAACTGATCCACTCGTATCCTGCAACTGATCCACTCGTATCCTGCCACTGATCCACTCCTGCCACTGATCCACTCGTATCCTGCCACTGATCCACTCGTATCCTGCAACTGATCCACTCGTATCCTGCAACTGATCCACTCGTATCCTGCAACTGATCCACTCGTATCCTGCCACTGATCCACTCCTGCCACTGATCCACTCGTATCCTGCCACTGATCCACTCGTATCCTGCCACTGATCCACTCGTATCCTGCAACTGATCCACTCGTATCCTGCCACTGATCCACTCGTATCCTGCAACTGATCCACTCGTATCCTGCAACTGATCCACTCGTATCCTGCCACTGATCCACTCGTATCCTGCAACTAATCCACTCGTATCCTGCCACTGATCCACTCGTATCCTGCAACTAATCCACTCGTATCCTGCCACTGATCCACTCGTATCCTGCAACTGATCCACTCGTATCCTGCCACTGATCCACTCGTATCCTGCAACTGATCCACTCGTATCCTGCAACTGATCCACTCGTATCCTGCCACTGATCCACTCGTATCCTGCGACTGATCCACTCGTATCCTGCCACTGATCCACTCGTATCCTGCAACTGATCCACTCGTATCCTGCCACTGATCCACTCGTATCCTGCCACTGATCCACTCGTATCCTGCCACTGATCCACTCGTATCCTGCGACTGATCCACTCGTATCCTGCCACTGATCCACTCGTATCCTGCAACTGATCCACTCGTATCCTGCAACTGATCCACTCGTATCCTGCCACTGATCCACTCGTATCCTGCAACTGATCCACTCGTATCCTGCAACTGATCCACTCGTATCCTGCAACTGATCCACTCGTATCCTGCAACTGATCCACTCGTATCCTGCCACTGATCCACTCGTATCCTGCAACTGATCCACTCGTATCCTGCAACTGATCCACTCGTATCCTGCAACTGATCCACTCGTATCCTGCCACTGATCCACTCGTATCCTGCAACTGATCCACTCGTATCCTGCAACTGATCCACTCGTATCCTGCAACTGATCCACTCGTATCCTGCCACTGATCCACTCGTATCCTGCAACTGATCCACTCGTATCCTGCAACTGATCCACTCGTATCTTGCGACTGATCCACTCGTATCCTGCCACTGATCCACTCGTATCCTGCCACTGGTCCACTCGTATCCTGCAACTGATCCACTCGTATCCTGCGACTGATCCACTCGTATCCTGCCACTGATCCACTCGTATCCTGCAACTGATCCACTCGTATCCTGCCACTGATCTACTCCTGCCACTGATCCACTCGTATCCTGCGACTGATCCACTCGTATCCTGCCACTGATCCACTCGGATCCTGCCACTGATCCACTCGTATCCTGCAACTAATCCACTCGTATCCTGCCACTGATCCACTCGTATCCTGCGACTGATCCACTCGTATCCTGCGACTGATCCACTCGTATCCTGCCACTGATCCACTCGTATCCTGCCACTGATCCACTCGTATCCTGCGACTGATCCACTCGTATCCTGCCACTGATCCACTCGTATCCTGCCACTGATCCACTCGTATCCTGCCACTGATCCACTCGTATCCTGCAACTGATCCACTCGTATCCTGCAACTGATCCACTCGTATCCTGCCACTGATCCACTCGTATCCTGCCACTGATCCACTCGTATCCTGCCACTGATCCACTCGTATCCTGCAACTGATCCACTCGGATCCTGCCACTGATCCACTCGTGTCCTGGAACTGATCCACTCGTGTCCTGCCACTGATCCACTCGTATCCTGCAACTGATCCATTCGTATCCTGCAACTGATCCACTCGTATCCTGCAACTGATCCACTCGTATCCTGCCACTGATCCACTCGTATCCTGCAACTGATCCACTCGTATCCTGCAACTGATCCACTCGTATCCTGCAACTGATCCACTCGTATCCTGCCACTGATCCACTCGTATCCTGCAACTGATCCACTCGTATCCTGCAACTGATCCACTCGTATCTTGCGACTGATCCACTCGTATCCTGCCACTGGTCCACTCGTATCCTGCCACTGGTCCACTCGTATCTTGCGACTGATCCACTCGTATCCTGCCACTGATCCACTCGTATCCTGCAACTGATCCACTCGTATCTTGCGACTGATCCACTCGTATCCTGCCACTGGTCCACTCGTATCCTGCAACTGATCCACTCGTATCCTGCGACTGATCCACTCGTATCCTGCCACTGATCCACTCGTATCCTGCAACTGATCCACTCGTATCCTGCAACTGATCCACTCGTATCCTGCCACTGATCTACTCCTGCCACTGATCCACTCGTATCCTGCGACTGATCCACTCGTATCCTGCCACTGATCCACTCGGATCCTGCCACTGATCCACTCGTATCCTGCAACTAATCCACTCGTATCCTGCCACTGATCCACTCGTATCCTGCGACTGATCCACTCGTATCCTGCGACTGATCCACTCGTATCCTGCCACTGATCCACTCGTATCCTGCCACTGATCCACTCGTATCCTGCGACTGATCCACTCGTATCCTGCCACTGATCCACTCGTATCCTGCCACTGATCCACTCGTATCCTGCCACTGATCCACTCGTATCCTGCAACTGATCCACTCGTATCCTGCAACTGATCCACTCGTATCCTGCCACTGATCCACTCGTATCCTGCCACTGATCCACTCGTATCCTGCCACTGATCCACTCGTATCCTGCAACTGATCCACTCGGATCCTGCCACTGATCCACTGGTGTCCTGGAACTGATCCACTCGTGTCCTGCCACTGATCCACTCGTATCCTGCAACTGATCCATTCGTATCCTGCAACTGATCCACTCGTATCCTGCGACTGATCCACTCGTATCCTGCAACTGATCCACTCGTATCCTGCCACTGATCCACTCGGATCCTGCCACTGATCCACTCGTATCCTGCGACTGATCCACTCGGATCCTGCCACTGATCCACTCGTATCCTGCAACTGATCCACTCGTATCCTGCAACTGATCCACTCGTATCCTGCCACTGATCCACTCGTATCCTGCCACTGATCCACTCGTATCCTGCCACTGATCCACTCGTATCCTGCCACTGATCCACTCGTATCCTGCCACTGATCCACTCGTATCCTGCCACTGATCCACTCGTATCCTGCGACTGATCCACTCGTATCCTGCCACTGATCCACTCGTATCCTGCCACTGATCCACTCGTATCCTGCGACTGATCCACTCGTATCCTGCCACTGATCCACTCGTATCCTGCCACTGATCCACTCGTATCCTGCGACTGATCCACTCGTATCCTGTCACTGATCCACTCGTATCCTGCGACTGATCCACTCGTATCCTGCGACTGATCCACTCGTATCCTGCCACTGATCCACTCGTATCCTGCCACTGATCCACTCGTATCCTGCCACTGATCCACTCGTATCCTGCGACTGATCCACTTGTATCCTGCCACTGATCCACTCGGATCCTGCCACTGATCCACTCGTATCCTGCAACTGATCCACTCGTATCCTGCGACTGATCCACTCGTATCCTGCGACTGATCCACTCGTATCCTGCGACTGATCCACTCGGATCAGTCGCAGGATATGATAGGATATGATCAGCCGCGATATGATACAAATACTCGATGGTGGTTTAAAAGTGAGCTTTAAAGGGTAACTCCACCTCTGGGAAGATAAATGTATATTTAATATTGGTCATTTATTTAGTAGAAATGTGAAATTATTTTTGAAATTGAAGCGTTCTAGACTGAGAAAAGGCAGAAAATGTATTTTTTACTCATGTGGCTGAAAGACAACAACTCCCAGAATGCACTTGCTTTGCTGGCCTTACGAGGCCACTCCCAAACAACGCCTACCGGTTACAGGCGGCAGAATCCGAAAAATGGATCCACCTAGGCTTGCTTTGATAGATTGTGACTCTATACATCGTGAATTAGTTGATACATTTCCATTTGAAATGGTACTAAATTGCGTTGTACCGGGATGTACTAGCCTATATAACACAACTTACACTTTCACATTAAAAATATGATGCAAGGCAGCACCATGTCAACAGAGTAGCTTAGTAGCATATGAACTGTTTTCTTCCAATTTAAATTACTATTTCTCTAAGCTAATACATTCTCTAGGCTAATCCATACTCTAGTAACACTAAAGGTTTATAAAAAGAACCACAGCCAATGTGAGTTATAACTTTTAATAAAAAAAAAAAATTAATATTAACACTTTTACACTCAAAGTTCTGCGGATTCCGCGATGTCCTCCAAAAGAAAATGGCATCGCTGAGCAATAGGACTCTATATCTGTTTCCATAGGCGCACAGCGAGAGCACTGACTCCGCCAGTCCGCCCCAGCTCGAGTCTGGCCGGGCTCAGGTCTCGCTCCGGCCGCCTCTTGTTCCTCCATCTCCCGCAACTGTTTATCGCTGTATTGCGGCTCGTACAGGTATACGCGTGCAATAGATTCTCGCAACAGATCTTTGAAATCCCCTTCTGCCATCGTGATTAGCCTACTATACAAACTTTTTACACAGAGCAAGAGGCAAGAGCCTGTTCCCCTTCAGGGACTACTGCTGCGTGTAATCGCAGTGGGAACGCCCTCAGCGTGACGCGTCTGAAGCATGAATGAAATCAGTCAATGGAGAGAATGAACGTACGGCGAGTGACGTCATCGACCAGGAAGCTATAAATATCCCCTGAGCACACAATACGCCAGCTTTTTGTACTTCAGCAGCTCTGTGTGTGTCTGAATCTGTCGATTGTGTTTGTCTGTTTTGTCAGGAGTTTATCACTATATATATTATATAAATACATCACGGGTGGGGATTCACACGAGCTATGTGTGGCTTGTTTGGGAGTGCAGCATGCCCAGTCGGCTCTCGAGGGAGTTGATTGTGAGCATTGCGAGCGCTTTCCTCTGAGAACTCTGCGATCGCTCTTCGAGGAGAGTGGTTTGCTGCGAGCTCCCCAGGGCTCGGGTCCCGCTTCTGTTGAGGCAGAGCGACTGCGCTTGTCTTGGGGTTCGCAGATGGATCTCACCGGCGACGTTGAGACGGGCCCCGCCCTATCTCAGCTTTCTCCGGCGGGATCCAGTGCCTCTCACCCGGCTTTGGAAGCACGCGCTGCGGCGGTTACTTCTGCCCGGGTGGAGGCACATGATGATGTTGAATTAAGATTATCCAGTTCTGAGGAGCTGGATGTCGAAAGTTTTGCATCAGAGGAAACTAGTTTGTCACATTATACTGTAAATGAAGAAGGTTTGATGGATGTGTTATCTCGGGCTGTTGAAAAGCTCAGTATCGAGTGGCCAGCTGATAGACAGGAGTCTAGTAATAAAAGTAAACTAGATGATAGATTTCTGTCTGCACGACCTCAACCTTCTCGCCGGTGCTTACCGTTCTTCCCAGATTTTCATGCTTTCAAAGACCTGGGTTAGACCGGTTTCAAGCAGAATTTACACAAATCAGGAGGAGGAGACGCTCGCGAGCTATCTCTCTCCAGCTTCATCATCTTCACTTAAAGCACCGGCTCTGCCCTCTTAACCACTAAAAAATACTTCTGTGTTAGTGGGGAAGGCTTACTCGGCGGCGGGCCAGGCGGCTGCATGTCTACACACTATGGCCATTATGCAGGCTTATCAGGCTGACCTGCTTAAAGATGCGTGTGAAGGGGGGGAAATTTCTGTTGAAATGATTAATGAGCTCAGGCAGACTGCTGATCTCACTCTCCGGGCCACCAGGGAGACAGCTAAATCTATTGGCCGGTCTATGGCAGCCATGGTGGCCACAGAGAGACACTTGTGGTTGAGTCAGACCTCTATGAAGGAAAAAGATAAGACTCTCCTTTTAAATGCTCCAGTTTCGCCTATGGGCCTCTTTGGTGACGCTCTTCTTTCTGTCACGGAGAGGTTCCAGGAAGAGAAGAAACAGGCGGCTGCTTTTCAGAAATTTATGCCCCTTAAAGTGCGTATCGCTGGGGCTGCTGAGCGAGGGCAGTCCCAGTCGCGGAGTACCTCAAAAAGAGCGCAGCAGAAACGAAGTGTCGCGTCTCGTGCCCGCCCGCATAGAAACTGGAGGGACGAGGCGGGGCGCTCTCCGGCGCGACCTTCCCGCGGTAGGGCTGATCTGAGGACAGTCATTATCGCCAAGAAGGCCGCGTCGAAAAAATCCTGACGTACTGAACGTCAGGACTCTGAGGGTGATCCCCATCGTGAAAGACTTGAGTTCACTGCACAAAAACACGGTGCCCTGTCTTTCCCGATACCCTCAGGGGTCTGCTCTACTTACCCTGCCTTTACAGGGCGTAGAGAGACTCGGCGAGCGATTTCCCGAGGGACGCTCGCCCCCTCCGAGGAGGGTTGTGGAGTGCCCAGACCAGCTGTTCCCTGCCAGTGTGTTACAGGGCGCTGTGTCTGTCACTCGGGATGTTCATCCAGAGGCCAGCCTCGAGAGGCTGGTTCCCTTAGTAGAGTTCCTGGTGGAATGTAAAATTCTCCCCAATGTTTCTCAATGGGTCCTGAATACTATAGAGAACGGGTATGCTATTCAGTTCAGAACACGTCCACCTCGGTTCAGAGGGGTTCTGCCCACAGTGGTGGGCCCCGAGCAGGCTATGGTATTAGAACAGGAGGTAAAAACTCTGCTGCAAAAAGGGGCTATAGAACGGGTTCCCCCACCCAGCAGGAAGTTAGGATACTACAGCCGGTACTTCATCGAGAAAAAAAAAAAATCCTGACGTGCTGAACGTCAGGACTCTGAGGGTGGTCCCCATCGTGAAAGACTTGAGTTCACTGCACAAAAACACGGTGCCCTGTCTTTTCCGATGCCCTCAGGGGTCTGCTCTACTAACCCTGCCTTCACAGGGCGTAGAGAGACTCGGCGAGTGATTTCCTGAGGGACGCTCGCCCCCTCCGAGGAGGGTTGTGGAGTGCCCAGACCAGCTGTTCCCTGCCAGTACGTTACAGGGCGCTGTGTCTGTCACTCGGGATGTTCAAATCAGATCCGAGGACTGGTTTGTCACTCTAGATCTAAAGGACGCTTACTTCCATGTATCTATCCTCCCTCAACACAGGAAGTTCCTGAGGTTCGCTTTCGGGGGCGAAGCGTACCAATATCGGGTTCTTCCGTTCGGCCTAGCAGTCACCCCGAACATTCACAAAGTGTATGGATGCTGCTATAGCCCCACTGAGGTTACAGGGCATCCGCATTCTGAACTATATAGACGATTGCTTGATTATAGCTCAATCGGAACAACAAGCGGTTCGACACCGAGATGTCGTTCTTGCTCATATCAAGTGACTGGGGCTGAGGCTCAACGCCAAAAAGAGTGTTCCTTCTCCATTACAGAGAACCACTTTTCTAGGTGTAGTGTGGGATTCAACGACGATGCAGGCACGATTGTCACCTGCTCGTATTGCTTTGATTCTCGCCGCAGTAGATCAGGTCAACCAAGTCAGTCATCCACTGTAAAACAGTTCCAGAGACTGTTAGGTCTCATGGCAGCTGCGTCCAACGTGATACCTTTTGGCCTCTTGCACATGAGACCGTTACAGTGGTGGCTCAGAACCAAGGGATTCTCCCCGAGGGGAAATCCGCTTTGCATGATCGTGAGTTCGCGACGGTGTCATCGCGCCCTGATCATGTGGAAAGATCCTTGGTTTTTGTCCCAAGGCCCTGTGTTAGGAGCTCCTTGTCGTCGCGTTATGCTATAGACAGATGCTTCTCTCACGGGTTGGGGGGCGATCATGGATGGTCGCCCGGCTTAGGGTCTGTGGGAGGACCATCATCGTCTGTGGCACATAAACTGCCTAGAGATGTTGGCGGTGTCTGAAACACTTCCTCTCAGACCTAAGGGGCCACCATGTTCTTGTCCAGACAGACAACACATCGGTGGTTTCTTATATCAACCATCAGGGGGGTCTGCGTTCTCGCCCGCTTTACAAACTGGCATGTCAGATCCTTCTATGGTCCCAGGGGAAAATTCTTTCTCTGAGAGCTATTTATCTCCTGGGGTATTTAAATCAGGGGGCAGACATCCTGTCAAGACAGGGGCCGAGGCCCGGGCAATGGAGTCTTCACCCCGAGGTGGTGGAACTCCTATGGAAACATTTCGGTCGTTCCGAGGTAGACCTATTTGCTTCTCGAGAAACATCACACTGCCCGCTGTGGTTCTCTCTCAGCCATCCAGCCCCGCTGGGGTTGGATGCGATGGTACATCCGTGGCCGAGGTCACGTCTGTACGCTTTTCCCCCGATCGCTCTGCTCCCGGGAGTTCTGGAGACGGGAGTTCTGGCGGGACGGGCTCAGTCTCCTGCTAATAGCCCCGTTCTGGCCGGCCTGAGTATGGTTTGCGGACCTAGTGTCTCTCCTCGACGGCTCTCCCCTGGAGATACCGATCAGGAGAGATCTGCTCTCTCAGGCGAGCGGGTCGATCCTAAAAAATCACCCCCGCCCAGAGCTATGGAGGCTGTGGGCTTGGCCTCTGAGGGGGCCCAGCTCATAGATTCTGGTCTCTCGGCTGAGGTCGTTGAGACCATCCTCCAATCTAGAGCTCCCTCCACGAGGAAGTTATATGCCGCGAGGTGGAAACTTTTCACCTCTTGGTGTGGAGAGCGCCAGCAGGGCCCAGGCCCCATCTGCGGCCACAGGACATCACTAGATGCTCACACTGCTCTGGTGTGATCTTGGTCCACTCTTCTTACAGTCTCTTCCACAGTTCAGTAACTGTAGTGGGTTTCTTAGCCATAACTTTGTCGCCAAGGATTTTCAATCCCAATGATTTTCAATCGGGTTTAGATCAGGATTCTGGGCTGGCCATTTCATAATTTCAATTTTTTAAACCTACCAGCTACATGGCAGGGTGAATGCAAAAGTTTATCAGAACCTCCTTTGGCAACATATGGCTCCTTCCCTGCAAGCATCTCCCAATCAGCCCACAATTTTCATGCAAGACAATGCCCCCTGTCACACTGCAAAACGGGCAAAGCAGTTCCTTAAAGCTCAGAAAATTGAAATAATGAAATGGCCAGTCCAGAGTCCTGATCTAAACTAAAGATTGTAAACCCACACCTGCACCCAACGATCACAAACGATGCCAGAATCAATCAAGAAGCACACACACATACACAGAGACTCTTCATGGATCATATTTGCATATGTGCTTGATCGATTGCTCCATCTGTATTGCTGCTGGTCTATGTCTGTAAGCTCCGTCTGTTTTGAATCTCTATTTAATATCATTCCTTGTTGTTCTTATTTGCTAAATTTAGCTTACTTATCAAGATATATTACATATTGTCTAGAGAGTCTCACGTCACCAAGGTCAGATAAATCCCATCACACAGAGCCTCTTTCAAGATATCATCATATAGAGACTGTGTTTGTTCCCCGAATTAGGAAATACTTATTAGGAAATTCCTAACAAAAAACTTTCAAACCCATCTAAGGTTAAAATGTAATTGATGTTCAACAAATAAAAAACAGATATAATATAAATGAGCAAATGATAAAGCTTGGGTTGCTGAATATTCAATCCCTTACTTCAAAAGCACTTATGGTAAATGGTAAATGGTACTAAGAAGTCTAGTTTTAAATATAATTCTTTTGAAGTGTTGGTGCTTAATTTAACAATATGATGTTTTATTAACAAGGTTCAGGAGAAGCACGCGCAGATAATTAATGCGAGTGGAGAGCACTCAGCAATCAACGACGAGAGGTGTGGTCTCACCTCGTTGCATTGGCAGTTTTTGCAGCATCCCTCCACCGCCCTTTTCTCCTCACTTCTTGTCATAAGCACTTACACACGGGGGGAGTACTTTGGGTTCGGGCCGAATTCCGAGCTCGAAGCCCTTCCCTCGGACAGCACGCCAAATATGCATTAAACTTAATCCCTCTAATTATATGTAAGTGTGAACTAGTGAAATATAGTGTAAATGATAAATCATGTTTGAGATTTGTGCTGGCTACTGTATACAGGCCATGAGGGCACCATACAGACTTTATCAAGGAATTTGCGGACTTTCTATCAGAGTTAGTATTGGCTGCAGATGAATTGTTGGTGATTTTAATATACATGTAGATAATGAAAAGGATGCATTGGGATTGGCATTTAAAGACATTCGTAACTCAATTGGAGTTAGACAACACGTGTCAGGACCTACTCATTGTCGTAATCACACTCTAGATCTAATACTATCAAATGGAACAGATGTTGATGCTGTTGAAATTCTGCAGCAGAGCGATGACATCTCAGATTATTATCTAGTTTTGTGTAAATTACATTTAGCCAAGGCTGCAAAGCCGACTCGTGTTACAAATAAAGATTGCTTTATTAATAATCACAGTTTCATCATCTCGACATCCCGGATAGCTTAGAAGAACTCGATATTGCAACAGAAACTTTTAACTCTCTCTGTTCCAGCACTTTAGACACAGTTGCTCCGTTGCGCTTAAAGGGTCATGAAACCCCAAACCAAATTTTCTGAGATTTTAACAGAGGTGTGTATTTTGAACACAATTGAAGACAATGCTAGCATCAGTTAGATTTAATAGTAGGGTTAAAATGGTTAAATTTGAGGTTTTTTCCGCTTTTTCATCTTCCGGGTTTAAAATCTTCATCGTGTCCACGTCACAGGCTGTGACGTGGCAGTGCACTGTGAGTGCGTTGATGACTCATCGGTGTCTCATAATTATTAATGAGACTGAGTTTTCATATCCTATGAGAAGACACTGTCTCTTAATTATTCATGACACCACGTGGATCTTTCCAATGACAGACATGTCAAATTGTGATATCGCGTAGTAGATGAGATAGGCAATCATGGAACGCACGCAAGTGTTTGTTTTCGTGGTGCAAAAGTCCAATTGGGTTAAATATGTTTCCCCGCGATGCTGCCCGGGCTTGACTCTGGCTCCGGGCGGTTGGTTTTCCATCAACCACGGACACATCTAAACGTGTGTGCCGCAAACAGAGCTTCGAGAAGTGGAGAATGGTGGACTTCGCCTTGTTGACAACCAATGCAGGTTGCTTCTTGCGAGTGATGCGGTACCAAGTCCCGAGGACTTTTCTATCCCTTCAGAGGTGTGTGTGTGTGTGTGTGTGTGTGTGTGTGTGTGTCTAAAATGATAAGTCATCCACCTCCACAGAGCCTTCTTTATTATGGGGGTTCAGGGGGCGCGTAGATCTAGGCTATGCACCGAACGGTTTTTTTTTGGCGGAAAATTAATAAACATTTTTTTTTATATATATGTATTTATAGTGTCTATAAACAACTATATATTTTATAATCACATTATAATTATACATGTAGCCTACATTAATATGTTCTCAATAGAATTATGATTACTGTAGGGTAATATAGCAGGGCATTCAGTTACTTTTGAAAGGACAATAATAAAGTGTCGTATTTCATAAGACTTTAACTTTGCCAGCTATAAAAAAAATCGAGCATTTCCTCACGTTTTACCACTTCTTTTAGTGACAGTCGATATGCATGGGATACTGGCGATGACAGTGATGGCCATACCACACCTCTTCTCACAGCCATCCACGCCCATTTAAGTTGCATTTTTCAAAAAGATTGTGAGCTAGACTTGAGCTGAAAGAGGGGGGTTTCATGACCCTTTAAAGAAGATTAAAAAAAATAGTCCAACGCCGTGGTACAGCGAGCACACCCGGGCCCTTAAGAGAGCAGCCAGAAAAATGGAAGAAAACTAAACTAGAGGTATTTCGTATTTCATGGAAGGAGAGCTCGACTGCTTACAGAGAGGCCTTAAAAGCTGCTAGATCTGCTTATCTTTCAAATCTATTAGAAGAAAATAAACAAAACCGAGGTATTTATTTGAAACAGTGGCTAAACTAACGAAAAATAAAGTTTCAAGACCAGAAGTTTCCAAGCAGCAGAGCAGTAATGACTTTATGAACTTCTCTACTTATAAGATTGATAATATCAGAGAGAAAATTATAACTATGCAACCGTCTACTACATTATCGCATCAGACAGTGCATTGTAGTCTCCCTGAGGAAAAATTCGATTCATTCATTGCTATAGGAGAGGAAAAATTTTCTAAACTCGTTAAATCATCTAAATCGACAACATGTATGTTAGACCCTATACCGACTAAGCTATTGAAAGAGATGCTTCCAGAGGTCATAGATCCTCTGCTTAATATAATTAATTTATCTTTGTCATTAGGATACGTACCAAAAACATTTAAGCTCGCTATGATAAAACCGCTTGTTAATTAGAAATTAGTTCATTACAGGCCGATCTCGAATCTGCCTTTTCTGTCAAAGATACTAGAAAAGGCAGTATCCTTATGTTCCTTTTTAGAAACAAATGATATCTGCGAGGATTTTCAGTCCGGATTTAGACCATACCATAGTACCGAAACAGCTCTCATTAGAGTCACAAATGATTTGCTCTTATCATCCGATCCTGGCTGTATCTCTCTATTAGTGTTACTCGATCTAAATGCTGCATTTGACACTATCGACCACAACATTATTTTAAACGACTCAAAAATTATGTTGGCATTAGTGGAATTGCACTAGCATGGATTAACTTGAAATGTTTGAGCACACTTATTCATACATTTAACTTAAAACCTTCATGTAATATCAATGTGAACACTTTCATTAGTATAAACTTCATTAGCTTCAAAGAGCTAGGTTGCTAATATGCTAATTTGTTAACATATTAACAACAGTATGTTATACTGTAGCACTTACTGTATGAGTGCAGCAATATAAAGATTTTAATTGCTCTCAAATCAAGCTGCATGCACCACTTGTCACCATGATGGTAACTATCCTAAAACCAACATTAACAGAAATTCTTCTAAATTAGCATAACAAAACATTTATCTCTACTAAATCTCCCACTTAACATTAATCTTGGACAAAAAAAACAAAAAAACATTATATTACACTTAATTTTAGCATTTACTCTCCCTTTTAAGTGCCATCGGCTAAGCATGCTGGGAAATAGACATCCCAGCCGTTTCAGTTAAAATTAAGTTCGTCTAAATTAAAAGAAATAATTTCATAAAACACAAAACATTGAAACAGTTCAGTTTACTTAAAATATATCAGTTTGTGAACTTGAAAGAAAAAGAAACTGCTAAATACTGATGAAAGTTAATATGACTAAACTAATTAATTTAGTTACTAGTTAAATTTACGTTTGTCCTACTCAACCAAATTAATTATTTTGAGCGTTAGGGTTTACAGTGTGAGAATGATCAAGCAGACACAGAGACTGTGTAGTACCATAACATTTTCAAGTTTATTAAGGAAAAAGGCTCATTATTATTCACAAGTTTAAGCAAAATCATCCAGCTCCTTCTTTGATTGGTCAGTAGAACATGCCTACTTCTTTTATGAGCCAATCAGAACATTACATTTATATGTATTTAAATTCAGCCAATCATATTGACCGACTGACTTTACAGATTTACATTACAAAACTGTAGTATGACATAATTTATGTTAGTTTATCATAATAAATACAACACAATACATTTGATCGTCTTGCTCTTCTTGTTGTCATCCTCCTACACCTGAAAGAAAAAATCAGATTTACTTCTAAATCTGCAGTCACTATTAGTAAGATCTGAGTTTTTGATTGTGATCACATCATCTTAATCACAGCAGAACATGATCACGTTATTGAGAGCGGTGTCGTCTCCTCTTCCCTGTGGCTTTTCTATCTGGGTCTTGATGCCGTAGATTCCTCTTCCATGACACGTTGGGCTCCAGCCGCCCCAGTTGCCCCAGTTTGTGCCGTCGCCTTCCAGCACAAAACCTCCAGTGCAGGTGAACCTGGAAAAAAATCAGATGTGACAATATTATGATAGAATATATTATTGTGCTGTTGGATTGAATGTCAGTCACATGATCTCCTGCAGCCGACGGCCTAATCACTGCAATCTCGAACAGCAGCACGACTGCGAGAGTGATATTAACTAAACTATTGATAGGGGGAAACTAGAGTCCTTAAATAGCAAAATAAAACCAGGATGGGTAAGAGATGGTGTAAGAGGTATACACTGGGTGAGAGATGTAATAACTTATAGCACCACACACTCACATGATGTTGTTTGCGGCCGTATCATCTCCATCTCCATGGGAAGCTTCAACTCTCAGCTGGAAAGATGTCAAGTATCCAGAATTACACCATTTGACATCTGTCCACTCACCCCAGCTGAAGAAAACACACACAGTGCTTTGCCTGATCAATTCATTTATTATTTTCAAGAAAATCCTCAATTTACTTCAATAGCTTAAACACTTAATGCAAGAATTGTTAATAGTCTGAGTCCATTACCTTCCTACGTCGGACTCAACTGAGTTGTAGTCATGTGAGCCTGGCTGATCGACACAGTAAAGACGAATCCCATTGAGCGCTGTATCATCACCATCAATTGGTCTTTCCACCTTAAAACAACAACATTGAGACAATCTTCCACTTGAAAGAGTAAACTCTAACCCAACACTTAGTAACATTTATTATCTTCATGCTCTTTAGTATTACACAGACACTTTAAAGAGCTCAAGTTGGTGCAGTTCCTTGGATAAACCTGGAATTAAATGACAAACAGCAACTCCACAGTTTTGATCCTTTGAAGCGCTCATCCCCTCCATATTAGCAAAATAGAGCCAACTTACCCTCAACCTAAACCATGCGGCGTACCTTCCACTTGGACACATGCTCTTATATCCCCACGATCCCCAATTCATCCCATTCGACACCGTCAGCTCAGATCTGTAAGGTCGGTCGACGCTCCGCTCATAACGACGTACTGGAGGCCGACCGCTCACATTCCCAATAATGGCCAGCAGTGAAAACATCATGGAAAAGAAGTGATGCATTGCTACAGCACTTGAGACCAGGCCAGGCAGGGCCGGCCCGTGGCATAGGCAGTAAAGGCAAATGCTAAGGGCGCAAGCGCCTTAAACCCTAGGGGGGGCGCCAGAGCCGCGTAAGAAACTTTCCGCTTTTATTGTACTTCATTAACACTGCAACGAGTGGAGCAATTACATAAGCCTGCCAGTGGCGCAAAAAGTGGGTATACCGGTATGTGTAGCGGAGTAGGCGCCCTCATAAGATTTCATCATAGAATTTTGACAGGGGACCCCCCCTCCAATAATATCGCGAGCGGGCGCGGGCGCCGTGAGCGCTGAGCGAACAGGCACGAGTAGTGAGTTGTCGTCGAAAAAGATAGGCTAAATAAAGCAAAAAAGCGGCCGGGGGCTAAAATAGAAATAGCCCATTCGTTTTGTTTTGCTTGATCGGCGGCGCTGGGTTAGTGCTGGTGTAATGCATTGGTAAAAAAAAGCTTTTTTCCTGACACCGCATGAAACGCGTAGATCAGCGGCCCATTGGTTGTTTTCTTGATTGACACTGGGCTGGCCCAATCACATCTTTAATGTGAAGTACAGAAAAATACTCATTCTATTAGTATAGAAATTAGTACAAAACTTATGAAAGTTTCCTTTATTTTTCAGTGCATTGTTTTACAATGAGTATTATCATGGGATTAATATTATAACTATTATTATGTAATGTAGACAGACACTAACTAAAAGAGGTTTGAATTTTTCTTTGTTTAATTTGAACACTGAATATGGGTTGGAGCTTTTAATTTTGAACTCTCAAAGTGCACCAGATTGATGAATTTAACATTAAAATGCACAAAATTTTCTTACGGGGGATCATGCCCCCGTACCCCCCTAGCCTTGTAGCAGCCTAATGGATTAGTAATAATAGTAGTGGTGGTAGTAATTGTAATTTATCTACTACAAGTTACATGGTCAGATAATATGTATTTAAACAATGTAATTAAACAAAAATCAATCTCGCCTAGGGCAACCAAAGGGCTAGAGCCGGCCCTGAGGCCAGGCTACAGACCAGGAGACTTGGTTGCATCTTCAGCAGGATTCTTTACTGAGAACACGAGCTGTCGGGAGATGCAGTCATACAGTCTGACTAAAGGAACTTCCCATGGTATCTTATAGGCATTCAGTGGGCAGTCCTTAAAAGTGTTGACCTTACACACAGCCTTACAGATGACCACCTAATTGAATCATCTAAAGACAATAGAAGATGCTGATTACCGACTGAAGATAATACTCCCCCCCCCCTTCACACACAGTTTGACTCTCAGTAGGAAGATCAAAGACTGACCAAACCCCTTTAATGGAAATTAAAATGAATCTAATCAATAAGTTGATGCCATCATGTTCACTTTGAATGCCCAATACAGTGTAGTTCACCTTAGTTTTTCATGTGATGTAATGCAAGGATGTAGGATCAGCAGATCTTAAACATATTCTTAAATTTGTAATATTACAATCCAGTGATCAGGGGGAAACAGACGCCTCAACCCTTGTGATGTGAGAATGATCAGGCAGACACAGAGACTGTGTAGTACCATAACATTTTCAAGTTTATTAAGGAAAAAAGCTAATTATTATACACAAGATTAAGCAAATTCATCCAGGAGTGTGTTTCCAGAACAACGAACGCAACTCGCTGCTTAACTACCATAGTACGATGCATCATTGGAGAAATCAATTAGCTAGTCACGACTGTTTCCCGAAACCGTATTGTCGCAAAGTGGTCGTTCAACCATGTTGGTTTATGACGTCTCGCACATGGTGGAGTAATAACTTATTTTAATTAATTTGTTTGAGATCGAATTAACGCTAGATGATTTGCTATACATTACAGACATGGCATCTGAGGATTATTTCTAATTTTTCTTACAATTTTTCTTAATTTCCAGATTCAATCATCGGCTCGTTCTTACATAGTAGAGCTCGTTCGTAGATGCGCACCCTTCAAAAACGGTGCTTTAAATCTCTTGACAAACTAAAAAACGTAAATGACATTTGTATGTATTCTAAATAAAAGACACGGGTTGTACTAAATGTCAGCTTGCTTATTTTGCTCAAGATAAGGATTTATTAAGTCCACATGTATTGCAATCTAGAAACTCTGCTTCTAACCACAGCTCGAGATCTGTCGTTCCAACCACACAACTCTGCGATGCTGTTTGCGAATGTTCGTTAGAACGATGGTTTCGGGAAACACAGACTCGTTGAACTGCTGAGAATGACAGAACTTGCGAGCATAGTTGGCTAACGATGCTTTCGGGAAACGCACTCCAGCTCCTTCTTTGATTGGTCAGTAGAACATGCCTGCTTCTTTTTTGATCCAATCAGAACATTACATTTATATGAATTTGAATTCAGCAAATCATATTATATTTTGTGATAATGACCGGCTGAATTTACAGATTTACATTACAAAACTGTTGTATGACATGGTTTATGTTAGTATCTCATAAAATGATGATCAATAATTACAATACATTTGATCTTCTTGCTGTTCTTGTTGGCATCCTCCTACACCTGAAAGAAAAATTTGATTTAGTTGATCTGCAGTCACTATTAGTAAGATCTGAGCTTTTGATTGCGATCAAATCACCTTAATCACAGCAGAACATGATCACGTCATTGAGAGCGGTGTCGTCTCCTCTTCCCTGTGGCGCTTCTACACGGGTCTTGATGCTGCAGATTCCTCTTCCCATACAGGTTGGGCTCCAGTCACCCCAGTTTGATCACAATTTCAGTATGGTAAGGGTTAGCTACCCTTGTCGGCAGTATCCAGCTCCGTGTTTACAGGATGCTGGAGACACCCGCCTAAGGCTTCTGAGAAATTAAAGAGAAAAATACCCCTAGAGTCTGCGAGAGCGGGGGCGGAAGATGACTCAATGTTGGACAACATGGTTAACGACTTAGGAATGGAAACGGATATGAGTATGGAGAGTAAGACTAGTTCAAGATCTGCAGTTAGTAAAGTCGTTGAACTCCAAGTTTGTGTCTGTGGCTGGAGCAAGGCAACAACGGTCAGGGGTTTGAAGGTTCATCAAGGGAAAATGAAATGCTTGAGGGAGAAGGGACAAGGGCCTCGCATTGATCAGTACTTCTTACGAAGGAGGAGGGCTTGCACAGTTAGTGATGAACAAATTCATACTTGTGAACCCGGTCAGACTAACCAGCATAAGAGAGGAAAGAACCTCAACGGGCATAGGCCTGGAGTTAGATGGCCAAGAGCTTGTGAGAAAACAGCATGGGACACGGTAAACAAAGATCTATGCTTTGCATTGGAAAGATTAACTGGTACAGTTGAAAAGAAGCTTGATAAATTTGGGGACATCATTTACGCATATGGAAGTGAGAGGTTTGGTGTGGAAAAAAGGAAGGAAAAAGTACAAACTACTCCTGCAATGTCTAGACGGCAGCAGAAAATTGAAGGGTTAGTTAGAGAAAGGAGACAGCTGAGGAAGCAATGGAAAAGAGCAGAACAAAGTCAGAAGGAGGGACTCAATCTCTTACAAAGGGCCATAAAAGATAAGCTGGCAACATTACGCAGAGCTGAGCGCCTACGGAAACGCTACAAAAGAAGGAACGTGCGAGGGCTAATTTCTAAGACCCATTCAAATTCGTAAAGAAGTTATTCACCAGGGAGAAGAATGGCACTTTAAAAGCATCTAGGGTTGAGCTAAAAAATATATTTGGAGGAAACGCATACAGATGCAAAAAGGCATGAGCCTATGTCAATTCCATCAGACATACCACCTATCAACCCACCAGAATACCAAATGGAGGTCTGTGCACCTAAGTGGAAAGAGGTAGAGCAGGCTGTGAGAAAGGCAAGGGCTTCATCATCTCCAGGGCCTAATGGAGTTCCGTACAGAGTGTACAAGAGTGCTTCAGGAGTTCTGCGAATTCTGTGGAAATTGATAAAAGTGGCATGGGAAAAACAGGTTGTACCTAGAGCATGGCGCAGAGCAGGTGGAGTCTTTATACCTAAAGAAAAAGATGCTACAAGCATCAGTCAGTTTCCTCCTATTTCACTATTAAACGTTGAAGGTAAGATTTTCTTCAGCATTATTGCCCAGAGATTGTCCACTTACCTGTTAAAGAATGGCTTCGTTGACACTTCAGTTCAAAAAGCGGGCATTCCAGGGTTCTCAGGATGCTTAGAACACATCAATGTTATCTGGCAACGAATTCAGTCAGCTAAAAAGGAGAGGAAGGAGCTCAATGTGACTGCTGGATTTGACTAATGCATATGGTTCAGTGCCACATGAGCTTCTTTGGGCAGCATTTGATTTTTTCAGAGTACCAATGTCAATAACAAATTTAGTGAAAGCCTATTTTGGAGATTTGCAATTTAGTTTCTCAACTCCAAAATTCAGCACTGCATGGCAATGCTTAGAGGTTGGAATAATGGCAGGATCAAGGGCGTAGGTTTAGGGGGGGACGCTAGGTACTAGTCCCAATCAATATTTTGAGATGACAAATTTGTCCCCACCAATATTTAGCAAGCTCCTTTGAACTGCTATTTTGATATATGCGCTGCATTTGGATCTTTGCGCTGCTATTTGGATCGATTCCAACGGCCAGGACGACGACAGTACAAGATACGCCGTAATTTGATTGGCGGCGGGGTATCTGACAGGCAGGCTACACGCGCGGGCCGGGACTACTTTTTATGCTTGCACTCACTGGCAGCGAGCGGGTGGTGTGTGCGTGTGTGTGCGCGTGACGACGCCGACGGTAAGTTACCAGGGCTCTCTGCCTGCCATATACAAAGGCCAGAGTAAAGCATTTTAATATTCCGTTTTTTGTCCCTTTTTGTATTTTGTAGACCAGCTATGTCACCCAAGAATAAGAAAAGGGACATACGAAGCTTTTTCATAAAGCAGAGTGTAAGTAGCCTAGGCACAAATAACTAGCCACACAAATAGTGACTGACCAGGCTTTCAAATGCAGATTCTACTGTGGAAAATAGTATTAACTGGTGATCCTGGTTACCCAGGATATTGTTACAGTTAAACCTAGCTTCTGCAATCTTTCAAGGTTAGGAGCATTAATTAGGGGTGTGCAGCACGGATAGACTCATAGAAGTCGCGCTATCATGATAGAATGCTACATGAGCAAGTCACTGAATGTTAATTAGCCTACCTTAACTTAGAATCTTGCAGTCATAAACAGTGGATCATCTGAGACATTTTTCGTTTCTACATTCTGTTTATGTAATGTATTTGTGAGTGTAGCCTAAGTTACTTGCTAGACACATGTGCTGGAAAAACATGTTGGCAATGTTAAAAAGGCAAAAGTTAACACTGTTATTCAAATATAATGAATCATTATTTGATTGATAATATCCAAATAACAATATCTGGTAGGAGGGTTAAACTTGCTAGCCAGGATAGACTACAAAATTAATTAACCATTTTGTATGCAGGGAAGACAGCATCAAACCACAACAGATTTACATTAATTTAGCAGACACTTTTTATCCAAAGCGACTTACAATTGAGAACAATAGAAGCAGTAAACCTAGGATAACAATATGCAAGTTTTATGACCCTTCCCAGTTTAATCTAATGTACTTTTTTTTAAGAATAGAATATATCAATAGAATTTGATATAGAATAGAAGATACAATTTTAGTATTAATAGAATACTGTAATAATGGATAATAATAATAATGGATTTGTTAATCCACAAAACCATGTCCCCTTCATATTTAAATTGCTTTGAAATATAAACATGATGTGTTGAATGCTATGATATGTGTGTATCACACATGTGTATCACCCAGGTATTAACGTGAGTGTGAGTATGAGTATTTGTTAGAGGTACTGGAGGGTAAAAAGTGTTTATAATAGAAAAAGGTTATTATATTTATTTATTTAGATTTGTTTTGCTCCACAAGTTCTGAAAGTACTTCCTTGTGACAGTATTTTTTGTTAGTGTAAATACTAATGTACATAATAATTTATGTTAAATAAAATGTTTGGTTGTTCAGCATTACACAGTCTCAGGTTTTTATTGTTTGAGAGTGTATTTTTGAGATTATACAGTTATATTAGCTCTTTATTGACAGTATACAGGATGGTGTATCGGGGTCAGGATACAATATAATGAGATGAAGTAGATTCACTTATGTGATATTCTGTATTGCCAGCAGTCTGAAATGACAAAGGACATCGCCATTAAAGCACTGTTACTTATCTTACAACAAAATAATTCCTGGGGGGGGGGGGGGGGGTTTGTCCCCACCAAAGCTGAGACCAAACCTACGCCCATGGGCAGGATGCACCATTTCTCCACTGGCTTTTACCATGGCAATGGAAGTAATCATTAGGGCATCAAGATGGGTAGTAGGAGGAGAGCGCTTGGCTTCTGGATGCGACTACCACCAATCAGAGCATACATAGATGACATGACAACCATGACTACAACAGTAGCCTGCACTAATCGGTTATTGGGGAAGTTAACTGTGTTTGCTGTCACAAAGCTTTGGGTGTCTACAATGTTTATTTCCACTAGATGGCGCTTGTGTACTTCAACACTCATTTATTTCAGCAGCTTTGAATCAGTTTAATCTGTACATTTTTATATTTCAACTATTTTATAATGCTTTTTGTGATTTATATACTCAACTGTTGTATATTTGAGCAATAATTATTCTTTCTAAGAGTTTTTTGGGTATATTTTATTTTGTTCCCATCGTGTCTTTGTATGTCACTTCCTGTTTTTTTTTTTGCCACGGAACAATGAGTCAGAACTGCGGTCGGAGTTTTTACAAATTCTGCTGATTATAAAACGATGTAATCATCGCAAAGTTTAAAGTATTTCTTTTTATGATTATAAGTCATGCAATCAAGAAGCTTCAAGATGTAAACCCCTCTCTTAGCTCACAAGCAGGCAAAAGTGGTATGTATTTTCTGTTTATGTACGAGTTTAAAGTCATATGTGTTTTCTATGTAACTGACTGTATACATGTTTTTTGTTGTATATTCATCCTTTTAGTTCTACTGTGTTGATGTCTGAGTCCAGAGAGCATTAAACATCAGTTAAAAGAACCTCAGCCTTCGTGTTGTGACTAAGAGCGGTACAGTAGAACACTTACTGCGTCGATGAAGGCCAACAGCATCTGATCGCAAAGCTGCACGAGGAAGACGGCCATCAAGAGGCGCCACGTGTTGAATGAGGGAAGTACATCATGAAAATATCGCAATTGACTGACTGAAGCAGCCAGTGGGCAAGTGAAGGCTGAACAAGCAAGCACTATTAAAGTTGGTGACTTGGAAGCAGCACAAGGTCTTGTGAACTGTCGCTGAAGTTTAAATTGTTCTGGTATTTCCGTCATCCTCATTCTAAGATAAAGTTGGACATTTTTCTATTATCGTTTGACTTATTAAGAAACTAAACAGACTAAATAGATGGGCAATTGTATTGAATAAGACTAAAATTTGAATTTTCTGTTATATTCAAGTGTTATGCATACCTTATAATTTAAGCATGTTGATATTCACATTTTAAAAGTTACAAGTTCATTCTTTTGCTACTTGACAGTTCTGCAATTTTTTATCATTTACATGATTCAATCACATAAGTCTAGCTGAGATAATCGCTTTACACTAAACTATAGATTTATTTTGAGCTCTTTGAATATTCACATTATAGTGCAACACAGGTCTAGCATGTCATACACAAGTGAAAAAACATTGCTGCTTACTAAAGAAGTCAGCTCTACATACCCAACTGCACAAGACGTAGACAATGCAGAGCAGGTTATCCCACCACAGCAGACTGATATAACTGAGCAAGTTGAAGTGGTTGCACAAGTACAACAACCTCAGGTTGACGCAGATAATACACAGCTCCCAGATATTAGAAGAAGTCAGCGAGCACGCACGCTTACTGAGAAGGGTAAAACACTGCAAGACGCTAGACTAAATGATCTGGAAAGAAGCTTTGAGCAGAAGTATAGAAGGTGGAAATATCACATCAATGGTTTGAAAAGAGCCATTAAGAACAATGATGATGCAGAATTGATTTGTGAAGTTGTGAGCACCATTAATGCCATTCAGTCTGAGGTCGACCATATTTATGGCGATATAAGAAGCATCACAAGCCCGGAACCTGAAATCCGAAGGAAAAATGACACTTGTCTTGCCATTACTAGCACTGCAAATGAGAAGTCTCAGAGCTTTCTCAACGGTGATCCTAAGGAGATTCCCAGGCCTGATTCAGATTCAGTGTTTGAAGCCACGGTGTCCAGCATCATCTCAGCGACCTCCAATAAGTCAAAGTCTGTTTCCAAGATTTCCAGTCGATCTTACAGTGGTTCTCTGCAGAAAATACAAGAAGCAGCAGCTGAAGTAGCGGCTACACAAGAAGTGATTAAAATAATGAAGACACAACATGAACATGAAGATGAAATTAGGAAACTGGTGGCAGAGGTTGAAAGGTTAACGGCAGAAAGAGAAGCTCAAGACAGAGAAACCGAAGCGGAGAATGCAAGGAAAAGGGCTCAATTTATTTCAGAAAGCACTGTTAGAAAAATAAAGCTGGAAGAAAAGAAAAAGGAAGTGGAACGGTTGGAGGAACTAAAAAGACATAACGTAGCACAAGCAAGGCTGCAGGTTTATGCTGAAAGCATCAAAGGTGATGAGGAAGAACGCCATTCTGCTTCTCTTCTTCAACAAAGACAAGAAGATTATATTTTTCAATCAAGCATTCCTTTTTCTCTCTCTAAGCCGTTCATGCTCGCACAAGACACTGCTCTTTTGAACCTTCTCTTGTTCCTCTCAAGGGTTACCAATTCCCCAAGCTCATATCCCTCAGTCACCTTCATTGCCTGCTCACAACGAAGCTTCTAATGACCTTGTGAAGGCACTCGCTGAAGCGATTACAGCCAACAGGATCCCAATTCCAGAACCTGTTGTTTTCTCTGGAGATCCCCTAAAGTATAATGACTGGAAGCTGTCTTTCCTGACATTAATTGATCGCAAGAACTTGCCACCTCAAGAAAAGCTCTACTTTCTACGCAAGTATGTAGTTGGTCCGGCCAAGAGAGCTATTGAAGGACATTTTGTGGCTGGAACAGAAATAGCTTACACAGCAGCCTGGAACATCCTCGATGACCGGTTCGGCAATCCGTTCGTAGTTGGCAAATCTTATCGTGACAAAATACAGTCTTGGCACAAGATTGCTACCAAAGATAGCAAAGATCTCCAGGAATTTGTAGATTTCCTAAGCAGTGTTAAGTCAGCCATGCCTTATGTTCAAGGTTTACAAGCTCTGAATGACTGTGTTGAAAATCAGAGAATATCAGCCAAATTGCCAGACTGGTTAAGTTCACGTTGGAATAGAGCAGTCACCAAGTTTCAAGACGAACACAAAGGGTTCCCAGATTTCAAATACTTTGTTGAATTTCTCAACAAGGAAGCTCGAATTGCATGCAATCCTATCACGTAACTGCAAGCAATAAAGCCAGCAGAGCAAGAAAGGTACAAGCAAACAGATCAAGATCATAAGTTTCAGCGGAATCGCAACTCAACTGCCAAGGCATTCACCACTAGTTCCAACGAGGAAAGGACTAGCTTTACATGTGTCTTTTGTAAGAGATATGGCCACACTCTTCATAAGTGTCGTAAGATTATGGAAAGACCGATTGAGGAAAGATTGAAGTTTGTACAGTCTGAGAAGTTGTGCTTTGGCTGTCTTAAGACTGGTCATAACTCCAGAAGCTGCTCCTCTAGGAGCATGTGTGAAAAATGTGAGAAGCGTCACCCAACAAGCCTACATCAGGACCGTGTAAATAATTCCCCAGTACAGAGATCTAAAACCAGTCAAGATCAGTTCAAGTTTAATCACGGATCTGCAGATAGAACAGCCGAATCACATAAGGTACAAGAGTCTAAGCCTGTGACTTCGAACAGAGTAGTTCAAGAAAGGAACGGCACTCATACCTCATCGATCATTCCAGTTTATGTCTCAACAACAGCGGAACCAAGGAAGGAGATTTTAGTGTATGCCTTGCTTGATACCCAGAGCGACACTACTTTCATTCTAAAGGACACAGCTGAGACACTTGATATCAGGAAAGAGCCTGTCAAACTCAAGATTTCTACAATAACATCCAAAACGAAAGTTGTGTCCAGTCACAAATTGAATGGACTACAAGTAAGAGGGTTCCAGTCCGAAGTAAAAATAAAACTTCCAACAACTTACACTAGAGACTATATACCTGCAAATAGATCTCATATACCCACATGTGAAACCGCAAGGAACTGGCCTCATCTAGAACATCTGGCAGATGTAATGGCTCCTGCACTTGACTGTGAAGTAGGTTTGTTAATAGGATACAACTGTCCTCAAGCCTTACTTCCCAGAGATGTTCTCAGTGGCAATGAGAATCAGCCATTTGCACAAAGATCTGTGCTGGGTTGGAGTATCGTTGGATACAACCATGATGACGGTTATCAAGATGAAATCGGTGTGAGTCACAGGATTATTATGAAGCAAGTTCTACCAGCTGGTGATCCATCTCACAAACTTAAGTCTGAAGTCTGCTTTGTACATAGGAACAAGGTAAAGGAAATGATCACTCCAGCAGAGATAATGAAGGTTTTTGAGTGGGACTTTGTTGAAAGGGATAATGAGGAAGTCTCAACGTCACAAGAAGACTTAAGGTTTTGGCTAAATTGAATGAAGGCATTAAGAAAATGCAAGATGGACACTATGAGATGCCATTGCCTTTTAAGGGTGAGAGGCCAGAGTTGCCAAACAACAAAGCATGTGCAGAGCATCGACTCAGATCTCTAGAGAAGCGTTTAAGGAGAGATGAGCAGTACCAAAAGGATTACCTGGCTTTCATGAAGGACATAATGGCAAGAGGCGATGCTGAAAAGGTCCCAGAGATGGAGTTAAGTAATCAACCAGCATGGTATATACCTCACCATGGAGTATATAACCCGCAGAAGCCAGACAAGATTCGCATCGTCTTTGATTGCTTTGCAAGATTTCAGAATACTTCTCTGAATGAGCATCTACTGACTGGGCCTGACCTCACAAATACCCTTGTTGGAGTCTTGTGTCGTTTCCGGAAAGGGCAAGTAGCCTTCATGTGTGATGTGGAGCGTATGTTCCACCAGTTTCATGTTGCTCCAAAGGATCGGAACTACCTCAGGTTCCTATGGTGGGAAGATGGAAACATGAAAGTCCCACCATCAGTTTTTAGAATGAAGGTTCACTTGTTCGGAGCGGCCTCCTCGCCTGGATGTGCAAACTTCGGCCTCAAATACCTTGGCATACAAGGTGAAGGCAAGTTTAATCAAGCCACAGTGAAGTTCATACAACGTAATTTTTATGTTGACGATGGCTTAGCAAGTGTAGACACTGAAGCAGAGGCAATCCAGCTTGTAAAGGAAGCCAGGGGTCTCTGCAATACCGGAAAGCTTCGCTTGCACAAATTCATCACCAACAGCAAAACTGTGATTGCCACAATTCCAAGGGAGGAATGTATTGAAGGGGCGACTGACTTTGACTTGTCTCTAGGAGAGCCTAAAGTAGAGAGGGCGCTTGGAATCCAATGGTGCGTAGCTGCAGACGAGTTCCATTTCAGAGTGCTAGTAAAGGAAAATCCTTTTACTAGAAGAGGAGTGTTGTCTACAGTTGCTTCTATTTTTGATCCCCTTGGATTCGTCGCTCCCTTCATTTTAATTGGGAAAAGAACCCTACAAAGGATGTGTCAAGATAAGATGGGCTGGGACGAACCACTTCCTGATGACCTCAAGCCGCATTGGGAAGCTTGGCTGCAAGACCTCCATAACCTGTCTTTGGTAAAGATACCACGTTGTTATGTGCCATCAACATTCAAGGATGTTCAACAATATGAGCTACACCATTTCTCAGACGCCAGTGTGTCAGGCTATGGAGTATGTTCATACCTCAGAGCTGTAACCATGTCTGGAGAAGTCTACTGCACTCTCGTTATGGGTAAAGCTAGGGTTGCTCCATCAAAGGTGGTAACAATTCCCAGATTAGAGCTCTCAGCTGCAGTGGTTGCCACAAGAATTGGTGATTTGCTAAAAAGAGAACTAGAATTGGATGACATCCGTGAATACTACTGGACCGACTCCAAGGTTGTCCTTGGTTATATTAACAACGATGCACGACGTTTCCATGTATTTGTAGCCAATTGAGTTCAGCAAATTAGAACAAGCACTGAGACTAGTCAATGGCGATATGTGGCTTCAGAGCAAAATCCAGCTGACCACGCCTCTCTTGGGCTCACCGTAAAGGAACTCATGGGATCAAACTGGTTTACTGGTCCAAGTTTCCTATGGCAAAGAGAACTCCCTAAGGAAGACATTAATGTGGGAGAGATTACACAGGCAGAACTTCACCCTCATGTAAAGCATCCAGTCATTCTTCCTAAAGGGCATCATATATCTCGTTTACTCATAAAACACTTCCATGAAAAGGTGCAACATCAAGGTCGTGGCATGACCATCAATGGAATCCGCTCAAATGGTATTTGGATTCTGGGATCCAGTAGTGAAGTTTCATCTCTCATCTACAAATGCATTAAGTGTAGGAAGCTGAGGAAATGCAATCAGGAGCAAAGGATGGCTGACCTGCCACTAGAAAGAATGGAAGCTACACCTCCGTTCACCTATAGTGGCATGGACTGCTTCGGTCCTTTCTATGTTAAAGAGGGAAGGAAAGAGTTGAAGAGATACAGACTACTTTTCACCTGCATGTGTTCGCGAGCTGTTCATCTTGAGGTGCTGGATGATCTTAGCACTGATGCCTTTCTTAATGCACTGCGTTGTCTTATTGCTATACGTGGCAATGTAAGTCAACTGCATAGTGATCAAGGTACCAACTTCATGGGGGCAAAGGGAGAATTCCTGAAGTTGATGAAGGGAATGGATCAAGAACATGTGAAAGAGTTAGGCTGTACCTTTGTCATGAACCCACCTGCTTCCAGTCATATGGGTGGTGTCTGGGAGAGACAGATTCGGACTGTAAGGAGTGTACTAACGTCCATCCTAGACAAGTCTGCTGCAAGACTAGACAGTTCTTCTTTAAGAACATTCATGTATGAAGTAATGGCGATCGTGAATAGTCGACCATTGACCTCAGAACACATCAATGATCCTGTGGGACCAGAGGGAGGATCTTTATCTTCAGAAGAGATGGAAAAGAGTTCAGTTTCTGGCGAATGAGTTTTGGACCAGATGGAGGAAGGAATATTTGTTGAGATTGCAGCAGAGAAGTAAGTGGAATAAGAGCAGGAGAAACACCAAGATAAATGATATTGTTGCTTCAAGATGACTTGGCTCCACGAAATCAGTGGAAGCTAGCTAAAGTGGTAGAAGTTTTCCCTGGATCTGATGGAATGGTGAGAAGACTTAAACTTCTGGTTAGTGATGCAACACTAGATAGCAAGGGTGCACGCACAAACAAGTCAGTCTACTTAGAAAGACCCATACACAAAACAGTGTTACTACTTGAAGCTGAGTAAAGGGTTAGTTTTGATTAGTGTCTAACTGTGTATGTTAAACGTGTACAAATACTTACCCTCTGAATGTTTATAAGTTCATGCTGAGTTACTGAACTTCTATTAAGAATCACACATTGTGTGATGGTGGGAGTGTGTTTGCTGTCACAAAGCTTTGGGTGTCTACAATGTTTATTTCCACTAGATGGCGCTTGTGTACTTCAACACTCATTTATTTCAGCAACTTTGAATCAGTTTAATCTGTACATTTTTATATTTCAACTATTTTATAATGCTTTTTGTGATTTATATACTCAACTGTTGTATATTTGAGCAATAATTATTCTTTCTAAGAGTTTTTTGGGTATATTTTATTTTGTTCCCATCGTGTCTTTGTATGTCACTTCCGGGTTTTTTTTTGCCACGGAACAATGAGTCAGAACTGCGGTCGGAGTTTTTACAAATTCTGCTGATTATAAAACGATGTAATCATCGCAAAGTTTAAAGTATTTCTTTTTATGATTATAAGTCATGCAATCAAGAAGCTTCAAGATGTAAACCCCTCTCTTAGCTCACAAGCAGGCAAAAGTGGTATGTATTTTCTGTTTATGTACGAGTTTAAAGTCATATGTGTTTTCTATGTAACTGACTGTATACATGTTTTTTGTTGTATATTCATCCTTTTAGTTCTACGGTGTTGATGTCTGAGTCCAGAGAGCATTAAACATCAGTTAAAAGAACCTCAGCCTTCGTGTTGTGACTAAGAGCGGTACATTAACAGATAATATCGAATGGGCACGAATGCAATTTAAGCCCTCTAAATCAAAGAGCATCTCGATAGTTAAAGGAAAGGTAGTAGATAAAACATTCTTCATTAATGGTGAGGCAATTCCAACAGTTTCTGAGAAGCCAGTGAAGAGTCTTGGGAGATGGTACGATGGGGATCTAAAGGACACAGTTCGAGTGGTAGCAAGCAGTGGAAGGGTTGAAGAGCATAAACAGCTGTGCTCTACCAGGCAAACTAAAACTCCGGTGCTTTCAGTTTGGTCTACTGCCGAGGTTGCTGTGGCCACTGACTGTGTACGAGGTTTCTTTGACAACAGTGGATAAGCTGGAAGCGTTAGTAAGTTCATACATCAGGAAATGGTTGGGAGTTCCATGCTGCCTCAGCAGGGTGGGACTTTATAGTAAAGGATTATTGCAGCTGCCATTCTCTGCTTTGACCGAGGAGTTTAAGTGTGCCAAGGTCAGGCTGGAAATGACCTTAGTAGAGTCACGTGACAAATGTGTAAGGGAGGCAGCCCCTGTGTTAAAAACTGGTAGAAAGTGGTCAGCAAAGAAATCTGTAGTAGAGGCAAAGGCTGACCTTCAAATCGGGGATATCGTGGGACAGGTACAGCATGGAAGAGGGGGTTTTGGGCTCAGTTTAGCTCCTCCTAAATGGCACAAGGCAGTCCCAGCTCAAAGGAGGAAGCTGGTAGTCAACGAGGTGCGAAAGCAGGAGGAGAGGATGAGGTGTATAAAGGCCATTTCCCAGGCCAAGCAGGGAGAGTGGATGAGATGGGAGAGTGTGGAACAACGCAAGATGGGCTGGCAAGACTGTGGTATATTGAAATACATGTGTGAACACTAGGTGTCACTAAGGTACCAGTTGCCTAGTTGAACAGAATGGTCACGAAGAAGTGTTAGAAAGGAAGTTGATAATAAAGAGCAGAAAGACAACGTCGAATTCTCTCTCGAGTGATTATTGTGAACGATACAACATATTGGCGACGAGGATGGCCCTACTTGCTCTCTCACCCCCTCCTGCATTTCTGGAAACTCCGGGTGAGCCGACGATACCGTTTAATTCATGGATTCGTATGTTTGATAATTACGTGATTGCACTGTCGGCAGAGGACATACCGGAGAAGAGAAAGCGTGCTTTGCTTATTCATTGCTTGGGTACGGAGGGACAGAGAATTTTTTATACACTCACTGTGGCCGATGATAAATATGAGACTGCGCTGGTTGCTTTACGAGGATTTTTTGTTCAGAAGGTGAACGTGGTTGCTGAGAGGAATAAATTCCGCCAGCGCGCTCAGAGACTCGGTGAACCTATCGTGCAATATGTGGCTGCTCTGCGTGAATTGCTTGTGAACTGTGACTTCGGCGCGCTCACGGATGACATGATTAGAGATCAGATCGTAGAGAAGACATGCACTCCACGTATTCGGGAACGTCTGCTTTTGGAAACGGACCTCACTCTTCAAAAGGCAATTACTATCGCCGGACAAATTGAGTCTGCAGTTGCGGAAGCTAAAGCTATGGAGCGCACTGAAGCTTCAGTTAAAGTGGTGCATACTGGCTCACGTGACTGTGCAAAACCGCGGTGGCAACAGAGACCTACTTCACGTAAGTTCACAATTTCTCATCCGATGCCATCGAATGAATCACAGAAAAAGCTAATGGATGCAAAAACATGCTTCCGTTGCGGAGTTACTTCACATCTTGCAAACTATTCCAAATGCCCAGCCAAACAGTCTAAATGCAGACAGTGTGGTAAAGTTGGACATTTTGCCAGAGTTTGTCGCAGTTCTGCATCCACGTGCAATGTGCAAGAAGTTTCTGCACCTGAGTTAACTGTCTTAAGCATTGAAACGCCACTGCCGATGAAACAGAAACAAAATCTTACATGTAATGTTTCTTTGCACACTGCGTGTGGGAAATCAGTCGATGCTGAATTACTGGTGGATACTGGCTCAGCTGTTTCCATTCTCCCAGAACATCTGTACCACCAACACTTTGCAGATAGCTCTCTTGCTGTGCCTAATGTTCGTTTGGTGACGTATTTGAAAAAGACTATTCCAGTTTTAGGGTGCCTTGCCACTACAGTTACATATGAGGGTCACCATACGCAGGCTTCTTTCTACATTGTACCCGGCGGAACACCATTGCTTGGCATGGATCTCTTTACTGCTTTGCATCTTGAGATAAGGAATGGATCGATTGCATCTTTCGCAGAGGACGGTCAAACTACTGTTAACTTCACTGAGCCATTGGGTGTTGCTGCTGGATTTGTACATAAAGTAAATGTGCGTTCAAATGTGCCGCCAGTACAACAGAAACTGCGCAGGTTGCCATTTGCAGTGAGAGAGGCAGTCTCACAAGAGCTACAGAGGCTAGAATCTGAAGGGATCATTGAAAAAGTGCCATCATCACCTTGGGTGTCGCCGGTGGTGGTCATCCAAAAGAAATCTGGAGGAATTCGACTTTGTGTTGATTTAAGAGAGCCAAACAAAGCTGTCATCATAGATAGTCACCCGTTGCCACATATTGAGGAAGTTTTTACAGAGCTACGTGGGGCTTCTATGTTCTCTACAATAGATCTCCAGAATGCATACCACCAAGTGACTTTGCATCAAGATAGTAGGGATCTCACAGCTTTCGTTACCCATGATGGACTCTATCGTTTCACACGGGTCCCTTACGGTCTGGCCTCAGCACCAAGTGCTTTTCAAAGAATGATGTCTCAAATTTTGGCTGGTCAGGATGGTGTGCAATGTTATCTAGATGACATCATTGTCTATGGTGAGAATCCGGAAGTCCATGAGAAACGACTTCAAGCTGTACTTCAGCGTTTACAAAGCAGTGGGTTGAAGCTTAATGAGGAAAAGTGTCACTTCAGGAAAACGGAGTTACCTTTTCTTGGCCATGTTATTTCAGCCTCAGGTTTGCATCCAGATCCAGATCATGTTCTGGCTATACAACAAGCACCAGCTCCTCATGATGCACAGACCTTGCGTTCTTTTCTGGGTCTTGCAGGCTGGTATTCAAAATTCATTCCCAATTTTGCGACATTGGTTGAACCTCTCCGTGCACTGCTCCGACGGTCTACTGGCTTTTGCTGGACAGAGGAGGCTCAGGAACAGTTCAGCCGTGTGAAAAATCTGATCACTGCTAGCCCAGCTCTTGCATTATTTGATCCTTCTTTACCGACGACAGTCACAACGGATGCTTCAGATTATGGCATTGGTGCTGTGCTTACCCAGTGTCATGGCAGTACTGAAAGAACAGTTGCTTTTGCATCTAGAACATTGTCTGACTGTGAAAGGAAGTATTCTACAACTGAAAAAGAGGCTTTGGCATGTGTTTGGGCGACAGAAAAATGGCGCACCTATCTATGGGGCCGCCATTTCACTCTTTGCACTGACCACAGTCCTTTATCTACACTGCTTTCCACAAAAGGCCTTGGACGAGCAGGCATGAGAATTGCCCGATGGTCTGCACGTCTTCTGTGTTTTACATACAGCGTGAAATACAAACCTGGCCGAGATAATGTTACTGCTGATTGTTTGTCCAGACTTCCACTTCCATCAACAGAAGACAGCCAATACCAGGAGCCTGAAATGGTGGCTCTACTGTCTCCGGAATTTGCAGCTGTTACTGTACAGGAGCTGAGGTTTACTTGTGATACCTGTCCTATCCTTCAACAGGTAAAGACCTCCATTGCAAAGGGGTGGCCTCGTAGTGCAAAAAGCTTGAATTCTGCTATAGCTCCTTATCATCGTATCAGGAATGAGCTGGCTGTACAAGACGGATATGTAATTCGTGGCACACACCGAGTGATCATTCCGGAAGCTTTGCGATCAAAGTTCATCCAGCTGGCGCATGCCACTCATCAAGGGATGGTGCGCACAAAGCAGAGACTGAGGGAATTGTACTGGTGGCCTGGCATGGACTGTCAAGTGGAAAATGCCATCAAATCCTGTTCCACCTGTCTCCAGCATGACAAAACTGCCATTACCCATGCAGCTCCACTCTGTCCTGTGCCTACTCCAACAACTGCTTGGGAGAAACTGGCTATTGATGTAGTTGGGCCTTTGAATAATGCTCCCCAAGGTTGTCGTTTTGCAATGACACTCATTGATTACTACAGTAAATGGCCAGAGATTGCGTTTGCACCTGATGTTACTTCTGCGACTGTTGTGAAGTTTTTGTCTGCTGTGTTTAGCCGTGAAGGAAATCCACTTGAACTTGTGACTGATAATGGTTCACAATTTGTTTCGGCTGAGTTTGAGGCATTTCTTGCAGACAGAGATATCAAACACTACCGTAGCTCTGTCTATTATCCGCAAGCGAATGGTGAGATTGAACGATTCAATCGAGTGTTCAAAGACTGTTTGCAAACTGCTAGCATTGAAGGTAAAGAGTGGAAAGCTTTTGTGACAGAGTTTCTACATACATACAGAGCAACTCCTCATGCTGTGACAAAACTGTCACCTGCTGAACTTTTGCATGGCCGTCAAATTAAGACAAAATTGCATGTGTCTGGTCTTCCAATTGTGGGACCGCCAAAGGACAAAAAGAACTTGAAACAAATCATCCAACAGTCACAAAGCAAGATGAAAGAGTACACAGATCGGCAACGCAGCGCACAACCTTCAAAGATTCAAGTTGGTTCGTTTGTGCGCATTAGGAGGCCTGGAATCGTCAAGAAAGGACATTCCAAGTTTTCACAGCCTTTTAAAGTTGTAGCTCAGAAAGGCCCTGCAACATATCTCCTCTCCGATGGAAAAGCTTGGAATGCTATACACCTGGCTCCGTCTTCATTCTGTGTTACCACTTCTGGAACACCACCGTTAGCAGAAGACTCCTTTAGGCCTTTTCAAGCACCTCAAACATCACAAATGCCAATCTCTCCTCCTGGTGCTTCACGTCCTCGTAGAGTGTGTCGTGCCCCAGTGTGGTTTAAGGACTACAGTACATAGAAGTATTCAGTAACTTAGAAAAGGGGAAAGATACAAGGTATTGAATATTGAACGTAGTCTAGAAAATGTATTGGAGATATGCATGATGTTAAATTTTGTTTTATGGAAAAAAAAAGTGAAAGAAATAAGAATTAGAGAGAAGAAAAGTGTTCGTTCTTTTCCATAGATTGGAAGCAGGTTAAACATTTGAGTTATTTAATTGCATACTTTTCAGTAAAACGAATTCAGTGAAATAGTCAATTGAAATATGCAGTGATATAATGTTATGCATGTTGTTGACATTTAGAACAGTTTTCTTGAGTTCTGTGCTTTATTGTTTTGTTTAATGCAAATCTTGTTCTTTAACAAAAAGGGAATATGTGGTATATTGAAATACATGTGTGAACACTAGGTGTCACTAAGGTACCAGTTGCCTAGTTGAACAGAATGGTCACGAAGAAGTGTTAGAAAGGAAGTTGATAATAAAGAGCAGAAAGACAACGTCGAATTCTCTCTCGAGTGATTATTGTGAACGATACAACAAAGACCTTTGGTCAATGGAAGAGAGTAGGATCAGTTTCCTTATTAGGTCAACATATGATGTTCTCCCATCACCGCAGAACCTAAACCTCTGGGTAGGAGAGGATCCCTCTTGTACTTTGTGTTCATCACCTGCCACATTAAGGCACATTTTGACAGGATGTAAGGTGGCGCTTAGCCAAGGTCGGTTTACTTGGCGCCATGACCAAGTACTGCGATGTTTGGCTTTAGCACTGGAAGGCAAGCGTAGTATGACCAATAAGTTGCCGCCTGTTCTAGCAAAACATTACACGCAGAAGACAATATTCCTCCGCCCAGGAGAGCAACCACCAAGAAAAGATGTTAGCACCAATTCTCGCCCAGGACAACTGGAAGCTGCTAGGGACTGGAAGATGCTGGCTGATCTTGATCAACGGCTTATTTTTCCACCTGAGATTGCCACCACTAACCTACGACCAGATATTGTTTTGTGGTCTGGATCAGCACGCATTGTTCAACTGATAGAGTTAACAGTGCCATGGGAGGATGCGGTAGATGAGGCATATGAGAGGAAGAAACTGCGGTATGCTCAGCTGGCCACTGAAGCAGAACAGCGAGGATGGAGAGTCCAGGTTTATCCAGTGGAAGTGGGTTGTCGAGGTTTTGTGGCACACTCTATAACCCGGTTCCTCAGAGACGTCGGATTCAGTGGCCAAGAGTTGCGTCGCACAGTAAAGAACTTATCTGAAGCAGCAGAAAGGAGCAGCAACTGGCTGTGGTTGAGACGGAAAGATTCTAGCTGGCTGTGTACAGGCCACCATGCTATGGTTTCGTAGAATTGTTGAAAACTTGAAGAGTCTGTTGGTTTATTTGGATAGGTTGTATAGTATTTACAGTCATTACGTTCCTGTGTATATTGCGTGAATGACGGGTGGTTGGGCAGATATTGTGTTTTTGCGGTAGGTGGTATGCCATTCGGAACCGTTGCCACTGAAACTGCATATTAACGCACCAGTGGGGCTCGACAGCCTTAGTCAAACGGGTTGGCGCGTATGGTTGGGTTGCGGAGAGATTGTGAGATTGTGGGGTAACACTTTATTTCGATAGTCCACTTTAGACATTATACTAACTATAAGTAACTTAGCAGCTACATGTCAACTAACTGTCATTAGAGTATTAGTAGACTGTCTGCTTAATATCTGCTAACACTTTTTTTTGTTGGTACCCCAACAGACACTCTACTAACTATAAGTAACTTAGCAACTACAAGTCAACTTGTTCTTCTAACCCGAACCCTAACACCTAACCATAACCTACCAGTCTACTGACAGTCTACTACAGTCTACTAATACTCTAATGACAGTTAGTTGACATGTTGTTGAAAAGTTACTTATAGTTAGTAGAATGTCTAAAGTGACTATCGAAATAAAGTGTAACCGATTGTGGTTAGGTCTCAGCAGTAGGAGGGATGTAGAGGTCAGTAAGCTGGGCTGAGTTGAGTGGGGGACGGAGGGGGGTGACTCTGGGACGCCAGAGTCACTGTCGAGCCCTCTTGAGGTGTCGTGGGCTAGTCGACGAAACACTGAGGACGGAAGGTGCCCACTTGAAGACCCTGGAGATGTCCCCTACTCGGCTCAATCCAGACGGTTGTCGTGTGTGCTGACGCGCCGGGTACACTGCAGCCGTTAGCGCCGGACAGAAGGGGAGTCACACCACCACGTGGAAAGAAGCGTAAACGGATGGAGAAGCATAGTTTACTGTAAAGCTACGTCTTAGTGTTGCTTATCTTGGCGAAAGCCGAGTACAAATCAGCATGAAGTTTTAACATCTACTCTCGTGTAATGGAAATCATGGTGCACCACAAGGCTCAGTACTAGGACCGCTGCTGTTCACTCTGTACATGCCACCCTTAGGAGATATCATTAGGAAGCATGTCATTAGTTTTCACTGTTATGCTGATGATACTCAGCTTTATATTTCTTCACGCCCTAACAAAACTTTCAAATTCAGAAAATTAACAAAATGCATAGCTGATGTAAAAAATTGGATGACTAAAATTCTGTATTATAAATTTAAATGCTAGACAAGTTGTTGAGGGTTGGTTTGTAAAGAAGGACTACACGCCTGCACACATATATATTCAAACACACACCTATAGACTAAACACGTAATACGCATGTGCACGCCATCAGCGTTCTCACAGGTTCACATTTTAAAAGTTTGCACAAGGAGAACTTAAGGGTTTTCAGTTAGAACGGTGTCGTGTTAGCGGCCCTAAGTTAATAACTTTGCGTTGCGACGGAATTGAATCAATCAAAACTAACTTTAGCTGGACAATAACTTTTTTCTAGAGCTGTGGTAAAGCCAAAACAATCTCTGTTACTGTAATTTCCTATTATCACTGTAAAGCCGCTTTGAAACAATCTACAGTATATTGTTAAAAGCGCTATATAAATAAAGGTGCTAAGGCTTTTACTGGCAATTCAACCGGATCAGTGTTTGTCTAAAGTGTGTTTACGTGACTTGCAACGATAATTTAGTTTCACCGACAGGAACAATATGGATAAACACTGATTTTTATGTGTTTTCATTTCTTCATGCAAATTATCATAAGACTTTAGAAGTCAAGTTGTGTGAAAATACATTTATGACACTTAAATTCTGCTTGAAATAAAGAAAGTCATACAGGTTTGGAACAACATGCGAGCGAGTAAATGATGACAGAATGATAATTTTTAGCTGATTATTTCCTGCCGCTTTGCAAGTCTTGATATTTACAACAGGAAAAAAAAAATACAAAATCAACCCAGCATTTGATAGGCATTTTACTGAGAAAAACACTTTCCTAAAACACTCAGTTAAACAAACACATGTTTGTATTTTTGTGTGTTTATTTACAGGCATTGACTCAGTGTTCCTTGCTGCTGATTGGCTGAATTTAAATAAATATAAATATTATGTTCTGATTGGCTCAAAAAAAGAAGCAGGCGAGTTCTACTGACCAAGCAAAGAAGGAGCTGGACGATTTTGCTTAATCTTGTATATAAATATGAGCCTTCCCTGGTGGAAAAATAAAAATGCTAAGTATACTTTTAGCCAGACAGTATCAGTATATTTCAAGTGTGATAATAAGTTAACTTGAAGTGTGCTATTTTGAAACAACAAATTTTGTTCTAAGTATATTTTAGTTGTAATAAAATTGTAGTAAAGCATAATCTTAAGTGTTGTGTACTTTAGTGTAGTAAATTGGAACAACTTCAAGTATACTTAGCATACTTTAAGTATATGCTGATGTAGGGACTAATTACATGCTTGATTAGTGATATTAAAGTGTACTTTAATCGTGTTAAAAGTACATATTCATTACAAGTGTCTTCGAAACATACAAGCATTATAAGTGTATTTATATTCCAAATACTACAAATTGCATACTTTGTCTTCGATAACAAATGTACATTATTAGATAAATAAAACTTAGCTATACACTGATAAAAAATATTTTGTGGTTAAGTAAATACTACAGAAATAAACAATGTAATTTACTTGAAAAAGTTAGTTCAGGCAAGAATTTAAAAAACTTTTACAACTGTATTTACACTGTTTTATCATTGCTTTTGATGTTGATTAGTAACTTGCCATTTTATGAGTTCTTTTTCTACCAAAAATGACACATTCAAACACAAAAGCGGGTCATTGTGTATTGTCTACCAAATATTAAGATCTCTGCGTTCACAACACTCTTTCAACATGTAGATATGGTGTCTCACACTATATCTATTAATTACTGAGATGTTTCTAAGTAAAGCATATACTTTAAATGTGTGGTTTAATTCAATGTTATATTGTTTGAATGAAATGTATTGCAACGACTACTTCAACTAAATAGATATTACTCAACTTTTAGTTAAAATTACTTATTTTATTTGTTAATTAGAACTTAACTTAGTTAAGTAGAGTTTACTTAATTCCATATATAAAATTTACTTAAAAAATATTTGTGCAAAAACTTGCCAAAGAAAAATTTCTTGTATTTTTCAGTGTACTTTGTCCAAAATACTATTGTATACCATAATGTATTTTGAAAGTATACTTTCAATGCATTGTTACAATGATCATTTCCAGGACACAGTTAAAATATACCTTTACTGACTAGGGTAAGTTTTAGTTTAGAAACCAAACAGAATTCTTTTAAAGTGGCCATTGTTATTATTTTCTTATTTCTTAGGCTCCACTTTTGACTATTCTTGTGTAAGACTGTCCTTGTGTAACTTCTTTTCGTTGTTATCTGCACATCATGGACACACCTAGACAAAACAAGAACTAGGGTTGAGCATACTTATACACTCGCACCAATACGTGAACTCAAGACACGCACATACATTTACAAATCTGACCTCTCTTCCTTGGTATTATATATCTCAATATGCCAAATATGGTAGGGGTTGATCTTTGAGTACTATGATTGGATGGAATGGACATCGTGGATGATTCTGCTTAATCTTGTGTATAAATATGAGCCTTTTTCCTTAATAAACTTGAGAATGTTATGGTACTTCACAGTCTCTGTGTCTGCTTGATCATTCTCACATCACAAGGGTTGAGGCGCCGGTTTCCACCTGATCACTGATAGCTGAGGCTGCAGATAGTCTATGTGATAACTAATTTAACAATCAGTATTTTTTATCAATCAGGCCAGTGCTGTAGCAATGCATCACTTACTTTCCATATTTTCACTGCTAGCCATTATTGGGCACGTGAGCGTTCAGTCCACAGGAAAACCTTTGGAGCGGAACATCGACCGATATTACAGATCTGAGTTGACGGTGACGAACGGAGGGACGTGGGGATCGTGGGGATATAGAAGCATGTGTCCAAGAGGAATGTACGCCGCAGGGTTTAGTCTGAAGGTAAGTTTGACATTGACATCGGTTATATGGGGTTGGTTTATAGCGCTTCAAAGGTTTAAATCCCAGAGAGAAAGAACTGTGGATTTGCTGTTTGTCATTTAATTCCAGGTTTCTCCAGGGGACTGCTCCTGCTTAAGATTGTTAAAGTGTAGATAAATGTTACTATGGGATGGGTTAGAGTTAACTCTCTTTTTGAAATGGAAGATTGTCTCAATGTTGTTGTTTTAAGGTGGAAAGACCTGTTGGTGGTGGTGATGATACAGGGCTCAATGGGATTCGTCTTCACTGTGTCGATCGGTCCAAAGAATCAGCATCAGGCTCACATGAGCGCAACGTCTCAATTGAGTCCGACTTAGGACAGTAATGGGCTTACATTAAGTGTTTCAGCAAGATATGTGAATTGAGGATTTTCTTGAAAATAATAATTGATTTGATCAGGAAACCTGTTTTCTTTAGCTGGGGTGAGTGGACAGATGTCAAATGGTGTCATTCTGGATACTTGACAGCTTTCCAGCTGAGAGTCGAATCTCCCCAAGGATTTGGATTTGATGATACGGCCACAAACAACATCAGGTGAGTGTGTGGTGCTATAAGTCATTCTGGCAGTTCAATTAATATCACATTCGCAGTTGTGCTGCTGTTCGTATTAGGCCGTCGGCTGCAGGTATCATGTGACTGACATTCAAGCCAACAGCACAAATTAATAACATATTTTTTCATAATATTGTCACATTTGATTTTTCTCCAGGTTCAACTGCAGTGGAGGTTTTTTTGCTGGAGGGTGACGGCACAGATTGGGGCGATTGGGGAAACTGGAGTACAAAATGTATAGGAACAGGAATCTGCGGCATCAAGACCCGTGTAGAAGAGTCACAGGGAATGGGAGACGACACCGCTCTCAATGACGTGCGCATGTTCTGCTGTGATTAAGGTGATGTGATCGCAATCAAAAACTCAGGCTGACACACACTGCACATCAACTAAATCTGATTTTTCTTTCAGGTGTAGAGGATGACAACAAGAACAGCAAGAAGATCAAATGAATGGTAATTATTGAGCATCATACTATGATAAACTAACATGAACCTGTCAGGATTCAGATAGGGGAGACCCAGACGCAGAATGAGCAGGGGAGTGATATTTATTAACAGGAGACAGTACAAGATATGGTGAGGCAGGAACAGTCCAACAGAAGGGTCAACGGGACACAACGACAGGACAGATGAGGGTGACCGCTGGAACCTACTCCAAGCCAGGCACATGGTTCGTGGTGAAGACAGGGCAAAGAACAATGAAGCAGAGATCTGACACTTGCTGCACACAGACCTCAAACCAGTCTAACGGCCAGGCAGAAGGATCCAGAATCTCGGGGAGCAGACATGAACCAACACAGGAGAACAAGCAAGACAACAAGAGATAACAAAAACAAGAGCAAAAATAAAAACTGGCAAAAACTAGAACACCAGAATACCTTTGCTATTAACTGGCGCAATAGCAAAGGTAAAATAAAATAATTTCTATAAATGAATAACTGAAACTAGTAAACAAAAAAAAGAAAACAAGACTGCAACATTGAAGGCAAGCTAAAGAGAAATTAAATAAAATATCAGTTAAAGCAAAAACAAGAGATGAACCAAAAATAAAGCTTGGGAGAACACACACACACACACACACATCCACACACAAACACACACACACACACACTCACACACACACACACACACACACACACACACACACACACACACACACACACACACACACACACACACACACATCCACACACAATCACACACACACACACACACACACACACACACACAAAGAATGCTCATAACAAATCAGCAAAGACGAGGGACAGAAGTACAATATAGCTAAAGGGAAAAGCACACGAGGATCAGGGGAACACAATTAAGCAAAGAGAACAAGACAAGGACTAATCAAGGGGGCGTGGTAACGGGAAACAAGGGGGCGGGACTAGAGCAGCACATGGCCAACACAACCAAAGACAGAGCCGTGTGGTCAGACACAACACAACCAAAGAAACATTAAAGAATACAAGAAAGACAAGGGGCCGTGACAGAACCATGTCATCCGACAGTTTTGTAAAGGATAATGCAAAGTCGCCTGGTCATTATGAATAAATAAAGCTTAACCGGATGATCGGGACATTTTCATCCCGCCTATTATTGGAGTTTATTTTATTTTAAATTATTTTATTCTTTCTTGTAGGTTAGTGATTCTTCTGAAGACTCCTGAACTTCTGCTGTCAGTCAAACGGTTGCCAAATATCAGCAATAAAGACTTTCTAAACAGAACCTTGTAGTTTCACATTGTTTTGCACAACACTTTACATCAGATCGACATTAGTGCATGTGGCAGATTGTCTAAAGCCACTTATATCGCATTCAAAGTAATTGTCTTATCTGTTCATGCATTCCCTGAGAATCACCAGCATACTCTACAGGAACACTGCATTAAATTATAGTGTAATATTGTCAATCCTGTTACCCTCAACTTTTTGCCTTTTGAAAGATAATTGTATCCCAATATATATATAAATGTGTTTATAGCTAAAATGGCACAACGCATATTCAGAAAATGATTTGATGCAAAACAAATTTAAACCTTATTTTAATATTTGAGAAGATTGTAAACACACTCTTGCAGCGACAATCACAAACGGTGCCAGAATCAAGAAGCAGTTATGAATGAGAAATCAAAGATTGTTATTATCCTACACACACAGACGCTTCATGGATCATATTTGCTTAAATGTGTGATTTCTGCTTCCCAGTATCTAAAACCTCATTAAAGATAAAAAGTGTAAATAAACTGTTTAAAGGGCACATGCTTTTACTGGCAATTCGACCTGATCAGTGTTTGTCTAAAGTGTGTTTACATGACTTGCACAATCATTTAGTTTCACAGACAGAAGCAATATGGAGAAACACTGATTTGTATGTGTTTTCATTTCTTCATGCAAATTATCATAAGACTTCAGAAGTCAAGTTGTGTGAAAATACATTTATGACACTTAAATTCTTCTTGAGATAAAGAAAGTCATACAGGTTTGGAACGACATGAGAGTGAGTAAATGATGACAGAATTATCATTTTTAGCTGATCTTTTCCTGATGCTTTGCAAGTCTTTATATTTATGCAGTAATGACTTTATGAACTTCTTTACTTACAAGATTGATAATATTAGAGAGAAAATTATAACTATGCAACCGTCTACTACATTATCGCATCAGACAGTGCATTGTAGTCTCCCTGAGGAAAAAATAATAATAATAATTTCATTCATTGCTATAGGAGAGGAAGAATTGTCTAAACTTGTTAAATCATCTAAATCAACATGTATGTTAGACCCATAACGACTAAGCTACTGAAAGAGATGCTTCCAGAGGTCGTAGATCCTCTTCTTAATATCATTAATTCATCTTTGTCACTAGGATATGTACCGAAAACTTTTAAGCTGCCTATTATTAAACCTCTTATAAAAAAACACAACTTGATCCTAGAAAATTAATCAATTACAGGCAGATATTGAATCTTCCTTTTCTGTCAAAATTACTAGAAAAGGCAGTATCCTCACAACTATGTTCCTTTTTAGAAAGAAATGATATCTGCGAGGATTTCCAGTCAGGATTTAGACCGTACCATAGCACTGAGACCGCTCTCATTAGAGTCACAAATGATTTGCTCTTATCATCCGATCGTGGTTGTATCTCTCTATTCGTGTTACTGGATCTTAGTGCAGCATTTGACACCATCGACCACAACATTCTTTTAAATAGACTCGAAAATTATGTTGGCATTAGTGGAATTGCTCTTGCATGGTTCAAATCATACTTATCTGACCGTTATCAGTTTGTAGCAGTAAACAAAGAGATGTCTTATCGATCAAAAGTTCAGTATGGAGTACCACAAGGCTCAGTACTAGGACCGCTGCTGTTCACTCTGTACATGCTACCCTTGGGAGATATCATTAGGAAGCATGGCATTAGTTTTCACTGTTATGCTGCGTTCACACCAAACGCGAATAGAGCGTCAAATTCGCGACTACCGCGTCTAGTTGGACACTTGAACATTTTCAATCCATTCGCGCGTCCAAAGCGAAATTGACGCGCATAAAAAGCAAGCGTTTGAAGCGAAATTGACGCGAGTCTGGAGGCGAAATCCGCTACAAGTGCTAGGCGGTTGTCTGTTTGCAAGATGGCTGATGCAGGCGCGCTGGAAGCTGTTTCATGCGAGGGGGGCTGAGGGCTGGGTTGGAAAATATGTGACGTCATTGTGTTATGGCTGACGACAAGACATGACATTTCTCTGTATATGTTGTAGCCATTAAAGAAAACATATTTAGTTTCATATTTATGTTTAAATATTATAGGCTAATGTTATTTTTTTATTTAATCAATGTTGATTATGAAAGTGAGCGTGCAGCGTGAGAAAGACATGATACATGAGATCATGAGATAGCCTACCCAAAATGTCTGGAGACATGTCACATGGAGTGGGTAAGACATGATTTTTACCTTCACTAAGTTTTTTTTTTGTTGTTGTTGTTGTAGAAAGACTCTTTTAAAAATATTTTCGTTTAGTATAAATTGTATCTTAATTTTGATATGTTTTATCAAACAATTGCCTGTATTTAATAGCTAAATAAGAAGCAAATATAGCAGAATGTAAGGCGCCGGCGATCACTTACATTGCACGTAAACTGGAGGGCGCCGAAACTCAGCTTGTGCCTCACAGATTTTATAAATATAGGATATCTATTAGCTTGAAATGTCTTCTTTTAAACGAAACTATTCAAAACAAAAAGAAATAGACTACTCTCTGATTATGTAATCAAATGTGCATTTCTCTCTGGCGTTCATGGCGAGTCCGCATAACTTCATCTTTGCAGCGACACAGAAAACACCTGTTTATTAATAAACAATTAAATGTCTCCTTGCTATGTTTGACACATTAATAATCATTACTTTCGCCGGTTCTTTGTGGCAAGGTTTATGAGTGCGGGCGTGCGCTTGAGTGCGGCTATATTAGGCTACGTAAACGCTCATCCTGTAGCCTATGCTATTTAAGTAATTAAATCAATATAAAGGGGCGATGTGTCCACAGTGGCTAAAATGAACAACTACTAATCGACTAGAAGAAAACTTTAGTCGGAGGCAGCCCTTATTCCACATATTTTCGAACCAGCAGGCCATTCAGGGTTGAGCGCGCGACCCTGAGCGGAATGAGCGAGCGGAGGGATTCAGAAATGCGCTCTCCGCTCACATGCTCTGATCGGAACAAACTAAGCATGACAAATTCAAACTTTATTTCATTTTCTCCGTAGGTTGAACACTCAAACACAGCATTTCTATTTAAAATTTTTCCCCCACGTTTTTTAGTACAATATTATGTTAGTCCACAGCCCCCACCAAGGGGGCTGTGGCTATGACGAGGGGGGCTGCAGCCCCCGCAGCACCCCCCTTCCCGCGCTACTGGGCTGATGTTGATCGAGCATTCAAGTGTTTCCCCTACATGTATTCGCTGCGCCGCTGGATTTTCAGCGCCACCGCAAATTCCTCTTCTTCTTCTTCTTCTTCTTATTTTTATTTGGCGGTTAGCAACTATTTCTTGTGCATTACCGCCACCACTGGACTCGGGAGTTACTGGCTATTCTTTACCGTTATAAACAAACAAAATATACCAGCAATTAAACAAATATTGATAACTTAAAAAAAAATGTAAAAAAAAAAACGAATTAAGTTCATCTTATCCTTTCTAAAAGGTCTATACTTTTCAAAAAAGAAAGTAAGAAATCAAAATTCTCCCTTGAACTTCTGTTCAATAGTGTTTTAGTGTCTAAAGACATTTTCTTTGCTTTCAACTCATTAACAACAACTCTTTGCCTTGCCTCATTGTATTTATGACAGTACATTATTACATGCTCTACTGTTTCAGGTATATTACTCTGGCAATACTCACAATTTCCATCTCCATGCTTTTTTATTAAAAACATTGTACTATTCAACTTTGTAAGACCCAATCTCATCCTAGTCAGCACAATTTCTTCCTGTCTTGATCTGGTTATGTGTGTGTCTTTTCCCACTTTCCCTTGTTTCCTATATAGATGTCTTCCTGAGCACCCATTATCCCAGATATGTTGCCACTTTTTAATAGTTTTAGCCTTAACTATACTTTTTATCTCTGCTTTACTGTACTTTACATCTATATCTATATTGCTTTTGTCACCGCAAATTCTTCACATGATCAGTAATATCACGACATTCACTTAATTCACTTACACACCTAAAAACACTGAGACGTGGCGACCGGCGGCGGCGCTGCTAATGCGGTGGCTCTGAATCCACTTGTTGACAAGAAAGGAGGAAAGAGCAACATATGGAAATATTTTTATGGAGCCAAAACAATGTCATTAATAATTCACGCAAAAAGCATGATTCACACATGCGTAGACAATTTCACATGCATGAAACCTAATTCACGTACACACACAAAAAAATTCACGTGCGTGAAAAAAAAAAATATTCACAAAAAGCAATTCACATGCGCAAAATAAAATTATACATTCATAAAATACATTTCTCAAATGCAAAACACAATTCATAGATATACAACTGTGCACAAAAACCTACGAGTGTATCCTTGAATTTGAATGTGCAAATCGTCATTCATGTACGAATCGCCTTGGATGTGTGTGTGTGTGTGTGTGTGTATTTTTGAGACTTTCCTGGCAGCGCTTTGAGCCTAGTTCACACTACATGATTTTAAAACGTCGGGCTGAACTGTGCGGTTCACACTACATGACTTGCTCTCTGTGAAATCAGGAGTGTTCAAGTTGTTGAGCTAGTTCACACCACACGACACAACGTGATTGATCCACAACAGGGGGTAACGCACTACGCGAGTTGACAACAACTCTAACTAAATTCATTAATATGCGCGAGGAAGGGTGAAAGAGCAAGAGTGGGCGCACGCGCGCGACCGGGGCTTTCACTCTCTCTGCTCGTTCTCTCAGTCAAACAAGCGCAGCTGTCCGTCATCTACATCACTCACTGGTCAAATAAGGCTTTGGCGGGACAAAAATACGCTTTAGTAAGGCTGACAGAAAACAGCGCGCAAGTTCCAGTCTTCTTGCGCTTGATGTTTAAACTGACAGGACTTGGAAATTGATAAACTCGCACTCTATGATGGTTAAACTTTGCAATTAATCCGCGAATCACAAGAAAGCGTGTGTTGCACACACCAACATTTCTTGATGATAATAATAATTGATCAAGCAATCTGTGTTTTCTTCAGCTGGGGTGATGTCAAATGGTGTTCTTCTGGATACTTGACCGCTTTCCAGCTGAGAGTGAATCTCCTCGAGGATCTGAAGATGATACGGCCATAAACAATATCAGGGGCCTCATGTACAAAGACTTGCGTTGAATTCATACTAAAACATTGCGTACGGACAAAGCTGTAAATGTGCGTTCGCACAAAAAAAAAGCAGATGTATGAATCTCTGCGTACGAAGGATCCCACGCATATTCTCTTTGTACATCCCAATTAACGTAAAATTGAGCGCACATGCACGAGCACAACGCCCCACCCAGTCTCCTCCCCCAATTAAATTAATTTAAATATGGTAATTAGTCCAATTTGGCAAAAGAAACCTGCAAGAATATGGCTAAAGCCAGGAAGAAACGAAATTTCACTGAAAATGTATTCTGTGTGAAAGTGTAATTTATTCCTGTGATCAAAGCTGAATTTTCAGCATCATTTCTCCAGTCTTCAGTGTCACATGATCCTTCAGAAATCATTCTAATATGATGATTTGATGATCAAGAAACATTTTTGAGTATTATCAGTGTTGAAAACAGGTGTGCTTCTGCTTCATATTTGTGTGGAAACCGTGATATAGTATTTTCAGGATTCTTTAATGAATAAAAACTTAAATCAAACAGATATAGAAATCTTATAATCTTTTGTAACATTATAAATGCATTTACTCTCACTTTTGAACAAATTCAATGTGTCCTTGCTGAATAAAAATATTACTTTCTTTTTTATCTTTACTGACCGAATTAATGAAGTTTATTTTTTATTCCTAGTTAAGCCAACACTGCACTGCCATTGCTAGACAGGTTGTATCAATTTGCACATGCTTTATATAGCCTATGTTCTTACTTAATTGCATAATAGAATATTTTAATAAGACTCGTGTGACAACAATATGTCAAATAATTTATCAATTACAAATTATAAGCAATATCTGACAGCTGGTGGTGCGATAGAATTCACTGTTAGTACATCTGGCCGTGAACGTGAAAGCTGACGTACGCCGTGTTTTTGTGCGTATGCAGTGTTGATACATGAGGCCCCTGGTGAGTGTGTGTGTGTGGTGCTATAAGTTAACATCTCTTACCCAGTGTAAACCTCTTACACCATCTTACCCATCCTGGTTTTATTTTGCCATTTAAGGACTTCATACATTCAATCCAACGGCACAATTCATACTTTTTATTGTCACATCTGAATTTTATCCAGGTTCAAATGCAGTGGGGGTGCTGTGTTGGAGGGTTCCCGCCCAATCTGGAGCAAGTGGCGCACCTGGGGCAACTGGAGTCCAGTGTGTGAAGGAAGAGGAATCTGCAGCATCAGGACCCGGATAGAAGGAACGCAGGGATTTGGAGGAGACGACACCGCTCTCAATGACGTGATCATGTTCTGCTGTGATTAAGGTGGTGTAATCACAATCAAACTCAGACTGACACACACTGCACATCAACTAAATCTGTTTATTCTTTCAGGTGTAGGAGGATGACAACAAGATCAAATGTATTGTAATTTATTCAACATACTACGATAAACTAACAAACCATGGCATACAACAGCTTTGTGATGTAAATCTGTAAAGTCAGCCGGTCATTATCACAAATAAAGCCTAACCAGATGATCGGGACATTTGCACCGCTTATTAGGCCTACTGGAGTTGAAAGTTTCATTCTTGTTATTGATTCTTCTGAAGACTCGTGAACTTCTGATGAAATGTCATTTCAGCAATAAAGACTTTCTAAACAGAACCTTGTAGTTTCACATTGTTTTGCAATTTGCACAACAGTTTACATCAGATCGTTAGTGCATGTGGCAGATGTTAAAGTGACTTATATTGTATTATTGAAAGTAATTGTCTTGCCTCATTTTAATACTTACAAATTTGATAAACTCACTCTTGCAGAAAATCTCACAAACTGTGCCAGAATCAAGAAGCAGTTATGAATCAGCAGTTATATATATATATATATTGTTTGTCCATGGTTTAATTGACTAAATCTGTTTTTCAGCACTTTGCCAAAAAAATAAAAGGATTTAAACGTTTGCTAAACTTTTATTTGATTACCACCGTTTTTGAAAATATATTTGTATTAAATCATAAAATTTAAAAAAATCTGAATAAAAAACATTTCATAGAACTCAATTATTTTTGAACATTTTAATATGTTATTAATGATAAAAAATATTTTGTTAATCTAATTCATAATCAATTATTGAAATTAGTTGATTAGATATATTTTATTGAACAAATGTTTAATTTATTTAACTGTCTTTTTAACTGATGATAATAATAACCATAATTTAATAATGCAGTTCATATATATTTAATAATTGTTTAATACCATAAACCGTGATATTTTCTGTGAAACTCTCATACAACCCTACACAGGAGAGTCCCCCACCCCTGCTGTTAAACAAGTAACTCAGCAACTTTTACTCTGAGTACATTTTAAATGAGCTACTTTTTACTTTTACTTGAGTAGATTTTTAGGCCGGTACTTTTAGTGCAATTTTATCAAAGTAATAGTATTTTTACTTGAGTAAAATATTGTATTACTCTTTCCAAGTCCGTTAGTTCTAAACAAATTCTACAAATTCAGTGGCATTACACACTGAAGTGTGTCCCTACTATTTATGAAGTTTAGGCCTACTATTTGTCATAATGTCTGGTGTATTGAGTAGGCTACTTACAACTGCCTGGGGTTCTGTTGGGACAGGAGGCTCCAAAAGACAGATATTACCATCAGAATCTGTTGGGACCAACGAAAAAGACCAACCCAAACTAAAAAAAATGGAAATATAAAAAATAACACATATGTAGACCTCTTACATTTTATGAAGGCCCTTGAATCCTGAGGAGAGACTGGCTCTGATGAAGGAATTCCCTCAGCCAGAAATGCTGCTGCACTGCCATATAGACACTGGATGCTATTTAGTTATTTAATATGTCAAATGTTTGTAAAGTCAGGTAGCCTACATCCATGACATGCTTAAGCCTTACCTGATTGAATTATGTTTACATATTTTATTTTCAGCTGCTTTTAATGCCTGCAGGATTGCACCTATACATGAAAATTAAAATCAAGTTGAATAACATAGGCTACAGTTCTTCCAGTTTCACCTCTGATATTATAACAGTTGGGTAAGTTACTCTAAAATAGTTATTAATTACTAACTACAAATGACATCTTCAACAGTGTAATTAGATTTGTAGGAGCCATGTAATGGGAAAGTCATGTGACCAAACTATAATGGGAGTGTCATTAATTAAGTGGGGTTAAAACACCTGTTGTGTGTGTGTGTTCATATGGAAGAATGGGGGTGAGTGCTGGAGCACATATTTTGTTGACCGTGCAAACGTGCAAACGTGAAACCTGTACAAAATAAAACAACATGCAAGCTTCATGGATAAACGCGTCACAGAAGTCATTCCTCCACTCAGCTCCTTAGCGGTTTTTGGTTTGTTTTTTATGTGCCGCTATAAGTTAGTCAACAAAATTGTTTGTTTGAGAACGTGAACGTGTCGACTTTGGATTCAAAGAAGAGGCCCTCACGCTTTTACAGGACGGAAAGGATTGGAAGCGCAGCGCTGACTGACGGAGAATCGCCCTGCTCTCGCTTGTTTTAATGAGGATCATTGCACATTGAACTTTTAACGCAACAGGACAGTCCGTGGATATGCTTGCTGCTAACAACAATCATCGAACAATTGGACGTTCAAAGCAACAGGACCGACGTCTTTGGATATGTTTGCTGCTGTTGAACTGGTAGGACATTGGATTGTTACGTCTTTGCTTGTGTTCGCGGATGATTTGAAATGGTCTGGCTGTTTGCGGTTTGTTTACGATTGATGCAGCGCTGTTGGTGCGTTTGATGAATCGTTGTTTAGATTGTTGGGCTTTTGCGAATCTATTGGAGTTGTGAGACGTATCTGATGATATGCGTTGTTTTGGATTGTGTTTGCTTGTTTTGGGAAGCGTCTAAACGTACCGTATTCAGACGCGCTGAGGTGTGCGTGCTTCAATCATGAGTGAGATTGAAACGGGTGCGGATGTTGAACCTGAACAGGACACATGTAAAAGAAAAGTTCAACTCACAGCAAAGGCTTTGGCTTATAAACTTGAGCAACTTCGGAAGGAACGAAAAAGAAATGTAAATGTGATTAAAAGTTCAATGCCAGCCATCAAAGAACTCATGCTGAAAAATGAGAATGTTCCAGCTGTACAGTCTGAACTTGAAACTTTGGTGCAAACTTTCAAAGAGACAGTCAAGCTTCATGATTCAGTGATCCCATTATTGCCTGCTGACGAGCAAATCAAACAAAATGAGTGGTTCTCAAACATTTATAAACACTGTGATGCATTTATAAAAGAGACAAAGCAATGGATAAGTGGAATTGAGAAGTCAAGTGACGATAACCATCAACAGTTGGCAACAGTTGAATGCCCTTCGAATGATTTAAAAAACCAGAATATGTCTCAAATTTCCATGCATAATCAAGATGATCTAAAGCCAAGTGACAGTATTTCTAACGTTGGAAGTAAAGGATCAAGTCAAGGATCAAGTCAACACAATTCTGCCACAGGACGTTCAACTACATCAACAACCACTTCGGCCCGCATTAAGGCAGAGGCTGATATTGCAGCTTTGTTGGTACGCCAAAATTTAATGAAGGAAAAACATGCAATTGAAGAAAAGGAACAGAACTTAAGGAAACAGAAAGAGGATTTTGAGTTGCGAATGGAGATTGCTGCAACTATTGCAAAAGTGAAAGTGCTTAAAGGTTCTAGTGTGCATCGTGTTAAAAGTGATGTGACTCATCGGTCCGATGGAATGAATTCCTATTTTGATAAAGGACAACAGGCAACACAGACACTTAATGCTGATGCAAATTCATTTACTCCTACAGCTGAGACGCAACAAATTGTTTCTTATAAGGATGGTGGCAATGCAGGTGCCAAGGCAAACAAGGGGAACGTTTCTCAGACAATTTATTCCCAGAACATCTCAAAGTTAAGTAAAACAATTCCGAGTGGTTATGTGAATGCCGGTCCAGGAAATACTGATCAAGTTCTCCATATTATGGATAAACAAAATGAAATTACATCTTTACTGATTCAACAACAGTGTTTGTCATCTTTGCCTAAAAGGGAAATTCAAGTGTTTGATGGAAACCCTCTGCAATATCATGCCTTCATGAAATCCTTTGAATGAATGAATGAATGAATGAATGAGGCATTTATATAGCGCTTTCATATGTACTACTGTACACCCAAAGCGCTTTACAATCATATCAGGAGTTCTCTCCTCAACCAGCACCAGTGTCAATCAAAGAGCTACCTGTCAATAAAGCTGTCAATCAAAGAGCTACCTTCAGCGACATTGTTAACTTTGTTGAAATAATGACTGATCCAGTTTTCGGAGACATACAGGATGGTCCAGCATTAACAGGAAGTAAATTGTTGAACAAAGGCAAGTCTCAGTCTTATCTTAAATCTAAAAGAAGCAGTTTTGCTACTACCGTTACAGCAATGGAAAATAAATCAGAAATTGGAACCAGCAAAAAAGATATCGTTTCACCCAGCAACAAGAGTTGTTTGTTTTGTAGACGTGGACATGCTCTGGATATGTGCCCTCTATTGGAAAAGAGGAGTCATGGTGAGAAGATTACGTTCTTAAAAGAGAATGGTGTTTGTTTTGGCTGTATGTGCACAGGGCACATCAGTAGAGATTGTAGAAATCGCCTTTCATGTAAAGTGTGTAATCTTAGGCACCCAAGTATACTTCACATCTACCCAAGAGAAAAGGAGATCGATTCAAAACCCATCAGGAGACAAATGGACACTGTAATGGGCAGTGTTCCGGAATCTGTTGAGTCCAGTGGATTTATTGGGGCTGGTGAATTTGAATGTAAACTTTCCATAGTTCCTGTACAAGTGAAATCTAAAAAAGGAAATAAGACTGCGATTACTTATGCTTTTCTGGATCAAGGTAGCACTGCAGTATTTTGTACACCTGCACTGATGAACAGACTTGGTCTTTCAGGTAAAAAGACTAATATTCTCTTGCGTACTATGGGACAGGAGAAAGTCACAACTACCCACGTTGTTTCTGGATTAGAGGTGGCTGGTTTGAACAAAGATGACTTTTGGGAGTTGCCTGATGCCTATACACAAAATACCATGCCTGTGCATAGTGGAAACATCCCACGACAAAAGGATCTAAAGAGATGGCCACATCTGAAACATGTGACTCTACCTGAAATTGACTCTGAGGTTGAATTGCTTATAGGAATCAATGCCCCAAGGGTTATGGAGCCAATTCAAGTGATCTGCAGTGTCAATAATGGACCATATGCAATTAAGACCAGGTTGGGATGGACCGTAAATGGTCCACTAAGAGGCGATGGTGGTGACCAGTCTGCCTTTGAGTATCCTGATGTTACAGTTAACCGGATTTCAGTTTCAAACTTGGGAGAGCTTTGGCAACAACAATTCAAGGTTGATTTTCCTGAGTGTAACAAAAACGAACAAGTTGGGTTTTCAAGAGAAGATCACAAGTTCATTGAGATGGTAAAAGACTCATTAAAGCTTGTAGATGGTCATTATTCAATTGGCTTACCTTTGAGGAAGAAAAATGTTTGTATGCCAGACAACAGAACAATTGCGGAACAGCGTGCTCTGAACCTAAAGAAAAGGTTGAAAAAGGATGTTTCGTTTCATTCTGAATATTCTGTTTTCATGAAAGACCTTATTTCTAAAGGTTACGCAGAGAGAGTGCCAACGGAGGACTTAGGACGTAGCGACGGGAAGGTATGGTACATACCCCATCACGGTGTCCATCACCCACGAAAAGGAAAGCTCCGGGTTGTATTTGACTGTGCTGCTACATTTCGAGGGATGTCTTTGAATACCCAACTGTTACAGGGTCCAGATCTCACCAGTTCATTGATTGGAGTGATATCTAGATTCAGGAAGGAAAGAGTTGTGATCACAGCAGATATTGAAGCCATGTTTCATCAGGTGAGGGTGCCAAAAGATGATGCAGATATGCTGAGATTTCTTTGGTGGCCTGATGGTGACCTTACTCAAAACCTGGTTGAGCATCGTATGGTTGTGCATCTCTTTGGAGCTACTTCATCACCCAGTTGTGCAAATTTTGCCCTCAGAAGGTGTGCTGAAGACAACAAAGACTTCAGCAAGGAAGTAATTGAAGCAATCTTGCATTGTTTTTATGTGGATGACTGTCTGTTGTCAGTAAATTCAGATGAGAAGGCTGTTTCTCTGTATCACGACCTTGTTGCTATTTGTGGGAAAGGAGGTTTTTCATTGACAAAATGGATAAGTAACAATCGAGATGTTCTGGCAAAAATTCCAGAGGAATTAAGAGCAAACAATGTGAAGGATTTGGATTTGGACCAAGATTTACTTCCAGTGGAAAGAGTGCTGGGAGTACAATGGTGCATACAATCTGATGCCTTCAAGTTTAAGATTGTGTTGCAGCAAAGACCTCTGACCAAAAGAGGGATCCTGGCTACCATGAGTTCTGTCTATGATCCTTTAGGAATCTTGTCTCCTGTGATTTTATATGCAAAAAAGATCTTGCAAGATTTGTGCAGGAAGAAACTAGGCTGGGATGAAATTATTCCTGCTTCAAATGCTCAGGAGTGGATCAAGTGGTTGGACGGATTGCGTGAATTGGAAAACTTCAAAATCGATAGATGTTTCAAACCAACGGGTTTCGGAGAAGTGAGCACAGCACAATTACACCACTTTTCCGACGCAAGTGAAGATGGTTATGGAGTAGTTTCGTATCTGCTTTTGCATAATGTTGACTCACAAGCGCACGTCGCCTTTGTAATGGGGAAAGCTAGAGTAGCTCCTTTGAAGCTGGTGTCTATCCCTCGAATGGAACTTACTGCTGCAACACTGGCAAGTCGAATGGATTCAATGTGGAGATTGGAATTGTGCATGGACTTTCAAGACTCTGTCTTCTGGACTGACAGTACTTCTGTACTTAAATATATCAAAAACGAAGTCTCTAGGTACAAAACATTTGTCGCCAACAGAGTTTCCGAAATCCTAAAGGTGTCTCAATCATCACAATGGCGGTATGTGAACACTGCAATTAATCCAGCAGATATAGCTTCTAGAGGGTTGAGAGTGGAATCATTCCTGAAGAACAAGAATTGGGTGCTTGGACCTCAGTTTCTTCTTTCGCCTGAACAGGAGTGGCCAGTTAATCCTATCGACCTGGGGGAATGTTCACTAGATGATCCAGAGATAAAATCAAGTGTCACAGTCAATGCTGTACAAATAGAAGAGAATATGGATGTTACAACATACTTCATCCAGTATTTCTCCTCTTGGACCCTTTTGAAGCAGTCAGTGGCTTGGATCCTCAGATTTAAGCAATTACTCCTCAATCTAAGCCAGAAGAGGAAATTACTGGGTATGTCTTTAATACAATCTTGCATAGACGAAAACCAACAAACACAACATTTGAAAGAGGAAATGGAGAAAATCAAGGCACAATGTGCCAAAAGTGAGCTTTCCGTGGTAGAGCTAAAGAAAGCTGAATTAGAGGTAATTCGTTACTGCCAAAGAAAAAGATACTCTGATGAAATCTCAAGCTTGCAAAAGGGAGAAAATGTGAAAAAGAACAGTCACATTTATAAGCTCAATCCCATCCTTGAAGAAGGTGTTTTAAGAGTCGGTGGACGTTTGAGTAGGGCTGTTTTGCCTGAAGAGACAAAACATCCTGTTATACTTGCTAAGGATTTTCACATCTCAGACCTCATTCTTAAACATATACATCAAGAGGTGGGTCATGGTGGTCGAAACTATATGCTATCAAGGTTGCATCAGAGGTACTGGATACCTGGCGCCAGTGGAGCCATAAGGAAGATATTGTCCAAGTGTGTGATCTGCAAGCGTTTGCAAGCAGCTCCAGGGCATCAACAGATGGCAAACCTACCTCCGAATAGAGTATCTCCAGATAAACCTCCATTTACATACGTCGGAGTCGACTGTTTTGGACCCTTTGAAATTAAGAGCAGGAGAAGTATTGTGAAGAGATACGGAGTTATCTTCACATGTCTAGCCATTCGTGCTATTCATATTGAAGTGGTACAATCATTGGATACTGATTCCTTTATTAATGCACTACGACGATTTATCGCAAGACGTGGACAGGTCTTGGAAATGCAATCTGACAATGGTACAAATTTTCATGGAGCGGAACGCGAGTTAAGGCAAGCTATTGAATGCTGGAACCAATCTCAGATCAACAACATGCTTCTGCAGAAGGGAATAAAGTGGATTTTTAATCCCCCCACTGGTTCACATCACGGAGGCATATGGGAAAGAATGATCAGGTCTGTAAGAAAAGTACTTAATGCCACCTTAAGAACACAAAACCTTGACGAAGAAGGTCTTCATACAGTTCTATGTGAAGCTGAAGCAATTATTAATGGACGTCCCATTACTAAGGAATCTACTGACACAAATGATTTGGAAGCACTGACACCCAATCATTTGCTGCTGTTAAAGACTACCCCATCATTGCCACCAGGGGTCTTTCAAAAGGAGGATATATATGCTCGTCGTCGATGGAAACAGGTGCAATATATATCAGACCTGTTCTGGAAACGATGGACAAAGGAGTACTTGCCTCAACTGCAAGAGCGGCAAAAATGGTCAGCTCCATCTCGCAACTTCGTTCCAGGTGATATCGTGCTTTTGGTTGATGATTCAGCACCACGTAATTCATGGATAACTGGAAAAGTGATTCAGACATTCCCAGATAATCAAGGCTTTGTTCGTCAAGTGAGACTTAAGACCAAGACAAACTGTTTAAATAGACCAGTGACAAAAATCTGCCTTCTGCAAGAGGTGGATATGTGACGTTTTCCTTGAAAGAGAATTACCTTTTAACACAGACATGGACTTATCACACTTATCACATTGACACACCACATATTTCTCACCTTGCATCGATTTGTAAATTCACTCTGTGCTGACACTGTTATGGACTTTACAAGGACTCAGTACTGAATAATTGATGTATTGTAAATGTGCAAACATTTATGATTGATGTAAAAAAAATGTTTTTTGTATTTTGAGATTTATTTATAAATGTCTCCTATGTGTATTTAATATAATTATCGATTTATAATAATTAAGGGCTGGTATGTAGGAGCCATGTAATGGGAAAGTCATGTGACCAAACTATAATGGGAGTGTCATTAATTAAGTGGGGTTAAAACACCTGTTGTGTGTGTGTGTTCATATGGAAGAATGGGGGTGAGTGCTGGAGCACATATTTTGTTGACCGTGCAAACGTGCAAACGTGAAGCCTGTACAAAATAAAACAACATGCAAGCTTCATGGATAAACGCGTCACAGAAGTCATTCCTCCACTCAGCTCCTTAGCGGTTTTTGGTTTGTTTTTTATGTGCCGCTATAAGATTCATGTAATAATTACTATCTTTAGAAAGTATTGGTCTACTTATTATTACTAATTACTAAATCCCATATCAACCTCAACCACTTGAACAATACAAGGAGAGACAGGAAACTGCACTTTTAATGCTATCAAATTAACAATATACAATTGCATGAATTATTCTTGAATTGACCAAAGTGTGTAGAGGGAGAAGGTAACATTAAAAATATGCCTTTTAAAAATGTATGTTTAATCCACTATTGTTTTATACAGAATTGTTCTATAGTCAATGCAGTATTTGATGCACTTACATCAGATTTTATTTTAAATTAAAGAAGAATTAAGAGTAATCCCTTTAATTAAATTACAATATTTAGATAATTGGTAATTATTTACACCCAACACTGTATAACAGTAATTCCTCTTTTTGTCTGGCGCTGTTGCCATGGTGACTCGCTCCATTGATAATGGCTTTTTATAGTTGTGGTGCACGCGCTTAACTCAGAGTCAGTCAACTTAGAGTTGATTGAACTAACTCATTTCAGCTGTTCTGTAACCGAAAACTCAAGAGTTTCCCAGACAGCAACTTAGTGTCGGCCCTGATCCGGCCCGCATCTGGTACATGTGGATTTCACACTTACTAGATGTGGGCCTAATCTGGGCCGACACTAAGTTGCTGTCTAGGTTCCCATCTCAGGGTAAGTCAACTCAGAGTTCAAGTTTTGACTCAGAGTTGGTTGAACCTCCTTATTGAAACGGGCCCCAGGTTATGAATGGTTTGAGCTTCTCACTGCTGGGATCGTTTGCAGCGGCCCGAATGCAATTGTTCCCTGATTGTCTGCCGGAAGCTTGTTAATTAGTCAATAAAGATTTAAATATTGACATTTTTCTTACACGAATGCATCGCTTTACTTCATAAGGACTTTGTTAACCTCCCCGTTTCAATAAGGAAGTTCAACCAACTCTGAGTTCTGAGTTGACTTACCCTGAGATGGGAAACTCTGAGTTTTCGGTTACAGAACAGCTGAAATTAGTTAGTTCAATCAACTCTAAAGGTGATGATACACAGGGCAACTTTTTGAGCAATGTTGCTGGGCAATCTTGCCGAGTGATTGTTGCTTGGGGACTTTCCCATTGAAAATGAGCAATAAATTTCTATCTGGATAATTTAGATCGGTCGTGAGCCCTGTGTCTCACGTGGTTAGCCGTTGACAGCAACATTGCCCAGCAACATTGCTCAAAAAGTTGCCCTGTGTATCATCACCTTAAGTTGACTGACTCGGAGTTAAGCGCGTGCACCACAACTATAAAAAGCCATTATCAATGGAGCGCAGATATTATGAGTCACCATGGCAACAGCGCCAGACAAAAAGAGGTCTGCATATTTCTCATTACGCAAACAAATTTTTTTAAGCAACACGGCAACAGCGGCGATCTAGAGAGTTAGTTTGGGAGAAAATAGTTGCTCGAGTCATTGTGTAAGTTTACATTTTAATTACTGTTATACAGTGTTGGGTGTAATTAGTTTAGTTTTTTAAAGGGATTACTCTTAATTCGTCTGTAATATAAAGTAAAATATGATGTTATTGCATTAAATACTGCATAGAACAATTCTGTATAAAACAATAGTCGATTTAACGTAACATTTTTAAAAGGTATACTTTTAATGTAACCTTCTCCCTCTACACACTTTGGTCAATTCAAGAATAATTCATGCAATTGTATATTGTTAATTTGAAAGCATTAAAAGTGCAGTTTTGTCTCTTTTTGTATTGTTCAAGTGGTTGAGGTTGATATGGGATTTATAAAGTAATTAGTAATAAGTAGACCAATACTTTCTAGAGATAGTAATTATTTCATTAATCTAATTACACTGTTGAAGATGTCATTTGTAGTTAGTAATTAATAACTATTTTAGAGTAACTTACCCAACTGTTATCAGAGGTGAAACTGGAAGAACAGTATGTTATTCAACCTAATTTTAATTGCAGGCATTAAAAGAACGTGGCAGCAGCTGAAAATTAAATATTAGAACATAATTCAATCAGGTAAGCCTTGAGCATATCATGGATGTAGGGTACCTGACTTTACAAACATTTGACATATTAAATAACTAAATAGCATCCAGTTACCAGTGTTACCAGTGTTTAGCAGTGCAGCAGCATTTTTGACATAGGTCTAATTAACACAATCAAATATTCATTCTCATTTGACTTCTTCTCAGCCAACAGAAAGAAGGAAGAGGCTCACAAAGATGGAGATGAAGATGCAGAGCAGATGGAGATGCAGAGGAGATGCAGAGGGAGATGAAGATGCAGATGCAGATGCAGAGCAGATGAAGATGGAGATGCAGATGGAGATGCAGAGGAGATGAAGATGCAAGGAGATGAAGATGCAGAGGAGATGAAGATGCAGAGGAGATGAAGATGCAGATGAAGATGAAGATGCAGAGCAGATGAAGATGCAGAGGAGATGGAGATGGAGATGGAGATGCAGATGGAGATGAAGATGCAGATGGAGATGAAGATGCAGAGCAGATGAAGATGCAGAGGAGATGGAGATGGAGATGCAGATGGAGATGAAGATGCAGATGGAGATGGAGATGGAGATGAAGATGCAGAGGAGATGAAGATGCAGATGCAGATGAAGATGAAGATGCAGAGGAGATGGAGATGGAGATGCAGATGCAGATGGAGATGGAGATGCAGATGGAGATGAAGATGCAGATGGAGATGGAGATGAAGATGCAGAGGAGATGAAGATGCAGAGGAGATGAAGATGCAGAGGAGATGAAGATGCAGATGAAGATGAAGATGCAGAGCAGATGAAGATGCAGAGGAGATGGAGATGCAGATGGAGATGCAGATGGAGATGAAGATGGAGATGCAGATGGAGATGGAGATGAAGATGCAGAGGAGATGAAGAGGAGATGGAGATGCAGATGGAGATGAAGATGCAGATGGAGATGCAGATGGAGATGGAGATGAAGATGCAGATGGAGATGCAGATGCAGATGCAGATGGAGATGAAGATGCAGATGGAGATGGAGATGAAGATGCAGATGGAGATGCAGATGGAGATGCAGATGGAGATGGAGATGAAGATGCAGAGGAGATGCAGAGGAGATGGAGATGCAGATGGAGATGAAGATGCAGATGGAGATGCAGATGGAGATGGAGATGCAGATGGAGATGGAGATGAAGATGCAGATGGAGATGCAGATGCAGATGGAGATGAAGATGCAGATGGAGATGGAGATGAAGATGCAGATGGAGATGAAGATGCAGAGGAGATGGAGATGAAGATGCAGATGGAGATGCAGATGCAGATGGAGATGAAGATGCAGAGGAGATGGAGATGCAGATGGAGATGAAGATGCAGATGGAGATGCAGATGGAGATGGAGATGGAGATGGAGATGAAGATGCAGATGGAGATGCAGATGCAGATGAAGATGCAGATGGAGATGCAGATGGAGATGGAGATGGAGATGGAGATGAAGATGAAGATGGAGATGGAGATGAAGATGAAGATGCAGAGGAGATGCAGAGCAGATGGAGATGCAGAGGAGATGGAGATGCAGAGGGAGATGAAGATGCAGAGGAGATGAAGATGCAGATGGAGATGCAGATGGAGATGGAGATGCAGAGCAGATGGAGATGAAGATGAAGATGCAGATGGAGATGAAGATGCAGATGGAGATGGAGATGAAGATGCAGAGGAGATGGAGATGGAGATGCAGAGGAGATGGAGATGGAGATGCAGATGGAGATGCAGATGGAGATGAAGATGCAGAGGAGATGGAGATGGAGATGGAGATGCAGGTGGAGATGAAGATGAAGATGCAGAGCAGATGAAGATGCAGAGCAGATGGAGATGGAGATGAAGATGGAGATGGAGATGAAGATGCAGATGGAGATGAAGATGCAGAGGAGATGGAGATGGAGATGCAGATGGAGATGCAGATGGAGATGAAGATGCAGAGGAGATGGAGATGGAGATGCAGGTGGAGATGAAGATGCAGAGCAGATGAAGATGCAGAGCAGATGGAGATGGAGATGGAGATGGAGATGCAGAGCAGATGGAGATGGAGATGGAGATGGAGATGAAGATGCAGAGGAGATGAAGATGCAGAGGAGATGAAGATGCAGAGCAGATGGAGATGCAGATGGAGATGAAGATGCAGATGGAGATGGAGATGAAGATGCAGATGGAGATGAAGATGCAGAGGAGATGAAGATGCAGAGGGAGATGAAGATGCAGATGGAGATGCAGAGCAGATGGAGATGAAGATGCAGATGGAGATGAAGATGCAGAGGAGATGGAGATGCAGATGGAGATGCAGAGCAGATGGAGATGAAGATGCAGATGGAGATGAAGATGCAGAGGAGATGGAGATGCAGATGGAGATGAAGATGCAGAGGAGATGGAGATGCAGATGGAGATGGAGATGAAGATGCAGAGCAGATGGAGATGCAGAGGAGATGGAGATGCAGAGGAGATGGAGATGCAGAGGAGATGGAGATGCAGAGGAGATACAGAGGAGATGAAGATGCAGAGGGAGATGAAGATGCAGATGAAGATGCAGAGCAGATGGAGATGCAGAGGAGATGGAGATGCAGAGGAGATGGAGATGCAGAGGAGATACAGAGGAGATGAAGATGCAGAGCAGATGGAGATGCAGATGGAGATGGAGATGCAGAGCAGATGGAGATGAAGATGCAGATGGAGATGGAGATGCAGAGGAGATGGAGATGCAGAGGAGATGAAGATGCAGAGCTGATGGAGATGCAGAGGAGATGGAGATGCAGAGGAGATGAAGATGCAGAGGGAGATGAAGATGCAGAGGAGATGGAGATGCAGAGGGAGATGAAGATGCAGAGGAGATGAAGATGCAGAGCAGATGGAGATGCAGAGCAGATGGAGATGCAGAGGAGATGGAGATGCAGAGGAGATACAGAGGAGATGAAGATGCAGAGGGAGATGAAGATGCAGATGGAGATGCAGAGCAGATGGAGATGCAGATGGAGATGGAGATGCAGAGCAGATGGAGATGAAGATGCAGATGGAGATGAAGATGCAGAGGAGATGGAGATGCAGAGGAGATGAAGATGCAGAGCTGATGGAGATGCAGAGGAGATGGAGATGCAGAGGAGATGGAGATGCAGAGGAGATACAGAGGAGATGAAGATGCAGAGCAGATGGAGATGCAGATGGAGATGGAGATGCAGAGCAGATGGAGATGAAGATGCAGATGCAGATGGAGATGGAGATGCAGAGGAGATGGAGATGCAGAGGAGATGAAGATGCAGAGGAGATGAAGATGCAGAGGAGATGAAGATGCAGAGCTGATGGAGATGCAGAGGAGATGGAGATGCAGAGGAGATGAAGATGCAGAGGGAGATGAAGATGCAGATGGAGATGCAGAGCAGATGGAGATGCAGAGCAGATGGAGATGGAGATGCAGAGGAGATGGAGATGGAGATGCAGAGGGAGATGAAGATGCAGAGGAGATGAAGATGCAGAGGAGATGAAGATGCAGATGGAGATGCAGAGCAGATGGAGATGCAGATGGAGATGGAGATGCAGAGCAGATGGAGATGAAGATGAAGATGCAGATGGAGATGAAGATGCAGAGGAGATGGAGATGGAGATGCAGATGGAGCTGAAGATGCAGAGGAGATGGAGATGGAGATGCAGATGCAGATGGAGATGCAGATGGAGATGAAGATGCAGATGGAGATGCAGATGCAGATGGAGATGCAGATGGAGATGGAGATGCAGATGGAGATGGAGATGAAGATGAAGATGCAGATGGAGATGAAGATGGAGATGCAGATGGAGCTGAAGATGCAGAGGAGATGGAGATGGAGATGCAGATGCAGATGGAGATGCAGATGGAGATGAAGATGCAGATGGAGATGCAGAGCAGATGGAGATGCAGATGGAGATGGAGATGCAGAGCAGATGGAGATGAAGATGAAGATGCAGATGGAGATGAAGATGCAGAGGAGATGGAGATGGAGATGCAGATGGAGCTGAAGATGCAGAGGAGATGGAGATGGAGATGGAGATGGAGATGGAGATGAAGATGCAGAGGAGATGGAGATGGAGATGCAGATGGAGATGCAGATGAAGATGCAGATGGAGATGGAGATGCAGATGGAGATGCAGATGAAGATGCAGATGCAGATGGAGATGCAGATGGAAATGGAGATGAAGATGCAGATGGAGATGAAGATGCAGAGGAGATGCAGATGGAGATGAAGATGCAGATGGAGATGAAGATGCAGAGGAGATGCAGATGGAGATGAAGATGCAGATGAAGATGCAGATGGAGATGAAGATGCAGAGGAGATGGAGATGGTTATGCAGATGGAGATGAAGATGCAGAGTACATGGAGATGCAGATAGAGATGAAGATGCAGATGGAGATGCAGATGAAGATGGAGATGGAGATGAGATGGAGATGCAGATGGAGATGGAGATGAGATGGAGATGCAGATGGAGATGATGCAGCAGATGGAGATGAAGATGGAGATAGAGATGGAGATGCAGATGGAGATGAAGATGAAGATGCAGATGGAGATGAAGATGCAGAGGAGATGGAGATGCAGATAGAGATGAAGATGGAGATGCAGATGGAGATGAAGATGCAGATGGAGGTGCAGATGAAGATGGAGATGGAGATGAAGATGGAGATAGAGATGCAGATGCAGATAGAGATGCAGATGGAGATGCAGATGGAGATGAAGATGCAGATGGAGATGGAGATGAAGATGGAGATAGAGATGGAGATGCAGATGCAGATAGAGATGCAGATGGAGATGCAGATGGAGATGAAGATGCAGATGGAGATGCAGAGCAGATGGATATGCAGATGGCCCTGAGCCTGAATGCTGGAAGGCCAATGGCTGAGGGACTTCATCAGAGCCAGTGACTCCCGAAGATTCAATTGCCTTCATAAAACGTATAAGAGGTCTACATATGTATTATTTTTTATATAGGCTGTTTTTGATATTTCCATATATTTTACTTTGGGTTGGGTTTTTTGTTGCTCCAAACGAATTCTTATGGTAACATCTGTCTTTTGGAGCCTCCTGTCCAAACAGAACCCCAGACAGTTGTAAGTAGCCTACTCAATACACCAGACATTATGACAAATAGTATTATAAAATGTGCTCAATCAAATGCTCATCTTCACAGGACGATCGGGATGAAGAAACGGTTTCTGCTGCCACAAAGAGGCCTAGGAAATGTTAATATTGTCTACACATCAAACAATCTACACATTCAAATTTCTTCACATTATTTGAGTAGCCTATAGAATCTAAGTTTATTTCTAAGTATAAACGGATATTCTTATCTCTCCCCCCGTCCCCAGAGTGTGGAAGAACAGCAGGAGAAGGTCCATCAACTTCTGGTGCACAGATAAACACAGTTCAGTGATTTTAAGTGAATGCCAGAGTTTAATTCTGTAGAATGTGTTTAGAACTACATGATGTAACTCTTATCTACTCTATTTTCAGTTGCCAGTTAAGAAGTTATATAGACTTCATCTTATTAAAAAAATTGGAAAAAAGAAACAGCAATGAATAAATGTACCGAAAGAATGAATGAGGTGTTTAAACACTGCTTTCTCTTTAAAAAAGGGGAGGAGACCGAAATAAACTCTGGGTTTACCGAGGTAAACCTGCTCCCGACCAGGTTAGGTTCACAGAGTAAGTTACCATGGTAACTGACTCTGAGTATAAGTTACCTCTCTTTCAGAAACGGGCTTGACTTACTCTGCTTTCTCAGGTTTGACTTACCTCCCATTCTGAAACAGAAAACCCAGAGTTTCCTTCATTTCAGGGTTAACATACTCAGAGTTTTCACTTAACCTCCTTTCTGAAACAGGCCCCTGGAACCCTTGTAGGGAACACTTGTGTAAGAACTTCGACAAAATCAATTTACCAACTTAAAAACACCACGTTTTATTTTGTGTAACTATTTAAATAGGGAAAACGTGGAGGTGATTGGTCGCTTCTAACTTCATCTCTGTTTGGATCCTAATGAATGAACTGGGCTATAAAGTGTCGGCGCGCGCCAGAGTGATTGAGTGCGCGCACTGTGTCGAGAGAGGTGTGTATCAGCTCATCTTAACCCTTCAAAGCCTAAGGGGTTTTATGCCCGCCTGGCACTATGTTGATATTTTGGCTTCTGGAATGGTCAATTTTCATAGCAGAGTAAAGAGAGTCATATTTCTGGATTTTACTCTCAGCTACAATGTGGATCCATTTACAATACACTTCTTAAGACACTTGTATGTCTTCTGCTGTGATATATCACCAATAAATACAAAAACAAAAGTTCAATTTTTTTGTTTTTATTATAGAAAAATATTAAACCATAGATGAATAAGGGATTTTACAACAAATATTGATTCGTCAAAGGCTTTAGTAAAAAAAATGGGTGAAAAAATATAAAGAAACAAATGAACTATTTACATTTTTGTGACTGTAGTCACCATGCTTTTTTTTATTTTTGAAAAACACAGCAATTATAAGAAAATGTAAAGGGAACACAAATATTAATTTTGAATTGAATATTCTCTCAATTTACCAAACACATCCAAAAACAACCTCTAGATGTCACTGCGCGTTCAGAGTCCTGGGTTACGCAATGCAATCGGCTGTTCTGGGGCTGTCCTAAAACACACAATGTGGTAAATAAAGATTAGCTATTCATCATCATGTGTGTATTTTTACATCCAAGTCATAGAACTTCTAACTACAATAATCTAACTATTATTACAGGAGCGTTCATCATCTTTACGCACCGAGTATAACGTTACAATGTCTTCCAAACCCCCTCCTATATGGACAAATAGTACAGGCCTTACTGCACCATTATTTCCGAAAAGCCACAATAAAATTTCCCAAAAAAAAAAAAAAAAACTACAATAAAATAGACAAGCAAAGTAAACGAAATAGCTTGCAAATGAAGAGGGACTAGCAGCTAACGTTACATGCGGTCAAAACGCGCACATTACTTGATGGCGCACATTATTTGATTAGCCTACTGCTCCGTTATTTCTGAAAAGCTAAAATAATTTTGATAAAAAAAACTGATACTATATATTAGAAAATAAATTATCAGCAATATTGCATTCATTACTTACTCCTCAAATGGATCGATTCCGTCCAGAACTTGATCATCTTCATCCGAATCAAATCGATCTGGATCAGATCCGTTCTGACTCTCATCGCTCTCGGCAAAAATCCTTTCAGCAGCTTGCTCGGCAGTGAATCTTCGTTTGGCCATGTTTTCTTTGAAAAGAATGTAGTACAAATACGTGTATCTCCAAATGTGTTGTGTTCAAAGACCGTTGCGAATCCCACGTGGGATTGATTCCAAACCCCTCCCCTTTTTTTACGTTACTGAAAACGTCATTTTTTGTTTTTGGTCTGTGATTGGTTCACACACAGGTCTGTCATTGGTTCACACACTCTAGAGCGTCAATCGGCTTTGAAGGGTTAAGGGAATAACAGTTTAATATGAAACAATGGTGGAGTCCCTTTAAATGTTATATTTTTAACAGCCTAATTCCCCGAACGCATCCACCTACGCAATCTTGGTCATATTCTGAATTAAGAAATCATAATGCAGTCAAAAATAATTTACAGGGAACATGATTACTTTACCTTCCGAGTAATTTCGTTCATTTGTCACGTGACAGACAATAAACAGTTCGTTCATGAACAACTCATCACTAGCTACTAGCTATTTGAATAAATTAAAACATAATACATTTAAATGTAAATTTGCCATCCACCACTGAACTCTCAGCCTTTTTCTTTTTTTTTTTATAAAAATGCAGTCATCACCGGCGTGTAATCCGGGGTAGGATAGAGTAGGATAGGGCGCTAAGGATCATTTTATGTATCCTTCCTTTCACTGGGAAACGAAGGGTGCATTTGGCGTCGCTTTTGAGTCAGGGAGATGAAAAGGTGAAGATTAGAACCATCACTTCAGCGGGAAACAACTTGAGTATAAAAAACTGATGAGTTTTGATTGATTCTTTGGATACTGATACGTCATTAAACCCCCCATACACCTCTTAACTCGTTGATTAACTGAATGTGCTCCACATGTGTTTAATTAGGTTTGATTATCTGAACGTGTTTCACCCATACTATGTTAATAAAACAATTTCTTAATATGCCAAATATGGTAGGGGTTGATCTTTGAGTTCTATGATTGGATGGAATGGACATCGTGGTTAATGATTCTGCTTAATCTTGTCAATTATTAAACTTGAGAAAGTGATGGTGCTACTGTCTCTGCTTTGTCATTCTCTGCACATAGTCTACCTAACTATCAGTGTTCAGGCCAGTGCTGTAGCAATGCATCACTTCTTTTCCATGATGTTTTCACTGCTGGCCATTATTGGGCATGTGAGCGGTGAGTCTGACCGACCGTACAGATCTGAGCTGAAGGTGACGAACGGAGGGCCGTGGGGATCGTGGGGGGAAAAGCAGTTTTGTCCAAGTGGAGGTTACGCTATAATGTATAGTCTGAAGGTAAGATGTGCATTAACTCTATTTTGCTAATATGGGGGGGGGGGGATGAGTTGCTGTTTGTCATTTTAATTCCAGGTTTCTCAGGGAACTGCAACTGATTAAGATTTTTGAAGTGTCTGTGAAGAGCATGAAGATAAATGTTACTAAGTGTTGGGTTAGAGTTTACTTTTTCAAGTGGAAGATTGTCTCAAATTCAATGTTGTTGTTTTAAGTTGGAAGACCCAATTGATGGTGATGATACAGCGCTCAATGGGATTCGTCTTTACTGTGTCGATCGGTCTGGAAATTCGGCCGTAATTGAGTCCAGCGTAGGAAGGTAATGGACTCAGATTATTAACAATTTTTGCATTAAGTGGTTAAGATAGATAAGTAAATTGAAGATTTCCTAAAATAATTGATTTGATCAGGCAACCTCTTTGTGTTTTCTTCAGTTGGGGTGAGTGGTCTAATTTCGTAGGGTGTTCTTATGGATACATATCACAATCTTTCAAGCTGAGAGTTGAATCTCCCCAAGGATCTGGAGATGATACGGCCGTAAACAACATCATGTGAGTGTGTGGTGCTATAAGATATCTCATCTCCTAGTGTATACCTTAACATCTCTTACCTAGTGTATACCTCTTACACCATCTCTTACCCATCATGGGTTTATTTAGCTATTTAAGGACTCAGTTTTCCCCATCAATACTTTAGTTAATATCACACTCGCAGTCGTGCTGCTGTTCGAGATTGTGATTGCTGTAGGTGATCATGTGACTGACATTCAATCCAACAGCACAATAACATATTTTATCATTATATTGTCCCATCTGATTTTTTTCCAGGTTCCAATGCAGTGGTGGTGATGTCATGGAGGGTTACGGCACAGACTGGGGCAAGTGGGGCGACTGGAGTCCAAGGTGTCTTGGAAAGGGAATCTGCGGCTTACAGACCCGTGTAGAAGAGTCACAGGGAAGCGAAGGAGACGACACCGCTCTCAATGACGTGATCATGTTCTGCTGTGATTAAGGTGATGTGATCGCAATCAAACTCAGACTGACACACACTGCACATCAACTAAATCTGTTTATTCTTTCAGGTGTAGGAGGATGACGACAAGAACTGCAAGAAGATCAAATATATTGTAATTTATTCATCATACTTTGATAGACTTACATGAACCATGTCATACAACAGCTTTGTGATGTAAATCTGTAAAGTCAGCCGGTCATATCACAAAATAAAGCCTAACCGGATGATCAAGACAATTAGATCCTGCCTATTATTGGAGTTTAAATGATCTTCATCATTCTTGTAGGTTTGTGATTCTTCTGAAGACTCCTGAACCTTGTAGTTTCACATTGTTTTGCACAACGCTTTGCATCAGATATTCATTACATTAGTGCATGTGGCAGATTTTCTAAAGTGACTTGTATTGCAGTCAAAGTGATTGTCTTATCCGTTCATGCATTCCCTCAGAATGACCAGCATACTCTACAGGAACACTACATTAAATTAAAGTGTAATATTGGCAATCCGGTTACCCTAAACTTTATGCCTTTCAAAAGATATAAATGTGTTTTAGATAAAATGTCACAATGCATATTCAGAAAATGATTTGATGCTAAACAAATTCAAACATCATTTTAGTATTTGAGAATGTAAATTCACTCCTGCAGCAAATCTCACAAACGGTACCAGATTCAAGAAGCAGTTATGAATCTGTAATCAAAGACTGTTATAATGAGTTTTTATGTTGGGATGGGTGTTGTATTATGTTTCAGTTCTGTGTCTCCTAGGCAAGTTACAAATGGCTTAAGTTGGCACAGGTTTTTCACATTTCTTTGTTTTATTAAAGGAGAACTCCGGCGCAAAATGAACCTTTGGTCTAATTACACATTGTTACCTAGTCAACCGTTATCTGAGATTTGTTTTCATGATTATCGAATGTAAATAGTTTTATCTCTAAAAACAGTTTAGCCTATAAAGCTAGTATAACGCTAGTATATTGGGCATAGAGTAATGACAAATACAAATCGCTTGTTAATACCACGAACACGGCTCAAAATAGCCCCACACTAGCACGGTAGCATAATGAGGGTCCCTACCTTCAAACCGAAGCATTGAGAACTTTGTCAGTGTCCAGACAGTTTAATAAGAAGATATTTTATACATACAGTCATCTTTGCGTATACAGGCAGAAGCCATCTTTGAAAAACAGTCTCTACCAGTCGATCTACGAACGCCGATCCAAGCCTGCTGTTCGCGCTCACCTTATCACAACTCACCAGCTCACTTGTATCGGCGTTCGTAGATCGACTGGTAGAGACTGTTTTTCAAAGATGGCTTCTGCCTGTATACGCGAAGACGACTATGTATAAAATATCTTCTTATTAAACTGTCTGGACACTGACACAGTTCTCAATGCTTCGGTTTGCATGTAGGGACCCTCATTATGTTACTGTGTTAGTGTGGGGCTATTTTGGTTAACGGTTGACTAGGTAACAATGTGTAATTAGACCAAAGGTTCATTTTGCGCCGGAGTTCTCCTTTAAGTTCAGTGTCCGTGTTACTTTGCGTTTTAAGTTAGTTGTCCTGTTTCTGAATATCTTTTTATGAAAAGTAAACCGTTGAAAGAAATGTGTTTACAAAGACTGCCTACCGAGGCATTAATTTTATAGTGTTTTAAGGCTTTGACCTTAAAACCACAACGCATGATATAATCAGCCGGATCCAGGCCGTATCCAGATCAGATGATAAATGACTAGGATAATCAGATTGTGTCTCTGATGTTAAACGCTTCTCTTGTTAAGTCCTCTTCATTTATACAGCGCTTTTAACAATGTAGATTGTATCAAAGCAGCTTTACAGAGATACACAAATAATTTAAGGTAACAGAGATAGTTTAGTCTTTATAGCAATTCCTGTATAACGTTATTTAAAAAAAATTTTTGTCTTATCTGTTCATGCATTCCCTGAGAATGAGCCACATACTCTACTGCAGGAACACCACATTAAATTAAAGTGTAATATTGTCAATCCTGTTAGCCTAAACTTTTTGCCTTTCTAAAGATATTATATCCATACTGAGTTGGTTGCTTAGTTGGTTACTCACAAACATGATATCCACAAGACATGGATATCTTGGATGGCATTGGAGGGAGTACATGTTTAGGACATTTTCATTTTGGGGTGAACTAATCCTTTAAGATCCTACATTCTTACATTACATCACATGAAAAACTAAGGTGAACTACACTGTATTGGGCATTCAAGGTGAACATGATGGCATGTGTGTGTGTGTGTTTGTCCAGGCGAAGCACCTAGTCAGATCTGGATACGGCCTGGATCCGGCAGGCTGCGGGAAAACCTCGGGATAAACAAAGACACTAAAGTTAGCGTAGATGCCATTCTTCTTATGATGTAACGAGTACATCGGGATTTAAGGGAAGTGTTCCCAGTTCCGGCTGACCTAATCTATGCAGCCTAACATTGAGTTATAGAAGTCTATAATGTATTATGTGTATGCTAGGTCAAAGAGATGTGTTTTTAGTCTAGCTTTGAACTGACAGAGTGTGTCTGCTTCCCGGACAATGGTAGGAAGACTGTTCCAAAGTTTTGGTGCTAAAAAGGAAAAGGATCTACCGCCAGCAGTCGATTTTGTTATTCTAGGACGGTATTATCAACTGGCCCGAATTTTGAGATCGCAATAGACGTGATGGACTATAATGCGTTAAGAGCTCACTCAAGTACTGCGGAGATAAACCATTTAGTGCTTTGTAAGTAATCAGCAATATTTTAAAATGTATACAATGTTTAATAGGGAGCCAATGCAGTGTTGACAGAACCGGGCTAATATGGTCATATTTCCTGGTTCTGGTAAGAACTCGAGCTGCTGCGTTTTGAACTAGCTGTAGTTTGTTTATTAAGCGTGCAGGGCAACCACCCATAATAGTGTAAGGCCGTCTAATTCGATCCAATAGCAGAATTCAAATTAGCGGTGAAAGTCTCACGCGTGTTCCGTCTCTTCCCATGGCAATGGGATTTTTAATTAAATGCAATACATTTTATCTTATGTATTAACTTGTTTCATCTGACTCCTGAAAGTCAGATGAAAAGTTTTTCAATGATATCTGTACATCATTAAATATAAGTTAATGTTTGACTATTCCTTTTAACTCCAATGAAAATAAAGTCAAAGTCTGTTAGAATAATCAAATATAACAATTTATTATGTCAGGTAAATGTATTATTACAATTTCATAATCAATTGAAAGATAATCAATGCAAACCATCAAATGTTCTTGAACAAAGAGGAAAATCTTTTACCCGACATGAAATACATGAATGCTGAGTCTCGGCGACTCAGCATCCACGGGCTGATCTGAGATACAGAAAAGGCCCTGAACTCTGTTGCATTTCATTATATATCCAGACCTCCTTTGATATGTAAGTTACTGTGGTCCCCTCCCCAGACTTACTGAGGATAGAAGTTTGACCATTTGCTAGGAACAGTGAAAATTAGCATTCAGACAAATGGTCAGAAGGTGTTAACTCAAAGACACCCTTCAGTGTGCAAGATATTTCTATATTCTTAAGAACTTGATTACCTTTTGATTTACTTATTTGGGAATGAGACATTTGTACCAGCCACCCTGAGACCTTTAAAATGATACTAAACACAATCCTTAACGATAATCATTCACATTAAAACCATATATAATCTAGTGTGAGTTTTAAGTGTTACAGAGAGAGAGAGAGAGAGAGAGAGAGAGAGAGAGAGAGAGAGAGAGAGAGAGAGAGAGAGAGAGAGAGAGAGAGAGAGAGAGAGAGAGAGAATGTAGATGAGGTGCTCAAAGAAAGAGGGGGAGGGAGTCAAATGTTAATTTCCAACAAGATCCTTTTGTTTCATCGACCACTGGTCAGATATTTTCTCTTCAACAAGTTTTCAGTCTTACAATACTAGCGTCCGGCAGACAATCCAGGAACAAAAGTGAAACAGAGACGAGAGAAAACTGAGGCACAGAACTGAAACACCCATCCAAACATAACAAAAACTTATAATAGTCTTTGAATACAGATTCAGAACTGCTTCTTGATTCTGGCACGGTTTGTGATATTTACTGCAGGAGTATGTTTACATTCTTGTCAAATATTAAAGTATTAAAATGAGGTTTGAATTTGTTTAGCATAAAATCATTTTCTGAATGTGCATTGTGACATTTTAGCTAAACATTTATAGCTTTAGAAAGGCAAAAAGTTTATGGAACTTGACAATAATACACTTTAATGTAGATAACGCTAGTCATTCTCAGGGAATTAATGGATTAGACAATTACTTTGAATGCAATATAAGTCACTTTAGACCATCTGCCACATGCACTAATGTAATGAACGATCTGATGTAAAGTGTTGTGCAAAACAATGTAAAACTACAAGGTTCTGTTTAGAAAGTCTTTATTGCTGATATTTGACAACAGTTTCAGTAGAAGTTCAGGAGTCTTCAGAAGAATCACTAACCTACGAAAGAATACGATAATTTCAACTTCAAAAGCGGGGAGCAAATGTCCCGATCATCCAGTTAGGCTTTATGTTATGTGATAATGACCGGCTGACTTTTCATTACAAAACTGTTGTATGACATGGTTTGTTAGTTTTTCATAGGATCTTCTTGCTGTTCTTCTTGTCATCCTCTTACACCTGAAAGAAAAATCAGATTTAGTTGATGTGCAGTGTGTGTCAGCCTGAGTTTTTAATTGCGATCACATCACCTTAATCACAGCAGAACATGATCACGTCATTGAGAGCGGTGTCGTCTCCTTCGCTTCCCTGTGACTCTTCTACACGGGTCTGTAAGCCGCAGATTCCTTTTCCTTCACACGTTGGACTCCAGTCGCCATATTCACCCCAGACTAGGCCGTCACCGGTCACCCAACCACTGCATTTGAAACTGGAAAAAATTCAGATGTGACAATATTATGATAAAGATGTAATTGTGCTGTTGGATTGAATGTCAGTCACATGATCTCCTGCAGCCGACGGCCTAATCACTGCGATCTCGAACAGCAGCACGACTGCGAGAGTGATATTAACTAAACTATTGATAGGGGAAAACTAGAGTCCTAACACAATCTCATAAAAGTGCGCATCTATACCACAAATTTAATTTCTCATACCATTTATACACCAATAATGGGTTTTGCGTGCATATGCTAAGCACTGTAAACCCCTTGGGTAGAATTAGGGTGTGGAGTGCGTGCGTATTACTCGCCATAAAGTGCGTGTCATATGCACGCGAAAACTATTTTTAGTGTATAAATGGCATGAGAAATTAAACTCGTGGTATAGATACGCAGTTTCATGACACTGGGCTGAGAGTCCTTAAATAGCTAAATAAACCCAGGATGGGTAGAAGATGGTGTAAGAGGTATACACCGAGTAAGAGATGTTATAACTTATAGCACCACACACTCGATGTTGTTTGCGGCCGTATCATCTCCAGATCCTCGGGGAGATTCAACTCTCAGCCAGAAAGTGTTCAAGAATCCAGAAGAACACGATTGCTTATCTCTCCACTCGCCCCAGCTGAAGAAAAAAAAAAAAGAGGTTGCCTGATCAAATCAATAATCATTCAAGAAAATCCTCAATTTACTTAAATAGCTTAAACACTTAATGCAAAAATTAATAATCCATTACCCTCCTACGTCAGACGTAATTACGGTGTATTCGTTTGCGCCTGGCCGATCGACACAGTAAAGACGAATCCCATTGAGTGCTGTATCATCACCACCAAAATAATTAGCTGATTCCACCTTAAAAGAACAAGACAATCTTCCATTTGAAAGAGTTAACTTTAACCCAACCCATATTTTTCTTCATGCTCTTTATTACTCAGACACTTTAGAAACCTGGAATTAAACGACAAACAGCAACTCCAGAGTTTGACCTTTGAAGCGCTCTTCCACCCCATATTAGCTAAATAAAGTCAGTGCCCAACTTACCTTCAGACTAAACGCGTCGGCGTACGTTCCACTTGGACACATGCTAATAACCCCCCACGATCCCCACGGCCCTCCATTCGACACCTTCAGCACAGATCTGTAAGATCGGTCGCTGCTCCGCTCAGCACGTCTTCCTGCGGACTGAACGCTCACAGGCCCAATAATGGCTAGCAGTGAAAACAACATGGAAAAGAAGTGATGCATTGCTACAGCACTGGCCTGAATACTGAGTTATATTAATTTTTACCTAGACTATCTGCAGAAAATGATAAAGCTGAGACAGTATAATAGCATATGGAAGAAGCCTCATATTTATACACAAGAATCATTAACCACGATGTCCATTCCATCCAATCATAGTTCTCAAAGATCAACCCCTACCATATTTGGCATATTAAGAAATTATGTTTTATTATCAAAGTTCGGGAGGAGCACGTTAATATAATTAGGATGATCAAACCTAATTAAACACGAGTGGAGCACATTCAGTTAATCAACCCAATCAACGAGGTAAGAGGTGTAGCCTATGTATGTATACACAGCAGATAATCACGCTTTGAGTCAAAGGAGTGGTCAACTCTGGGCTTGTTGTCTTTCACTTGGGGTTTCTTTTCCTCAGCTCTAGGCTACTAGGCATCTGGGTTTAATGACTTATCAGTATCCAAAGAGGCAATCAACTCATCAGTTTTTTATACTCCTGTTGTTTCCCACTGAAGTTCGGTTCTAATCTTCACCTTTTCATGTCCTTGAACTCCAGTAAACTCAACTAGTGGTGGGCAGATCGAGGCTTCGTGAAGCAATGAAACAGTTGAACCAAATGTGCCATATTGTGTGGCGATGCGTGTTGTTGCAGAAGCGTCGTCATATCTGACTATGACATATAGCCTAGCTATAACACGCTCTCACACGTTTATTTTTTTTAGCATTTTTAGAGGAGTAAAATGGACATATGTGGTTTCAACAACCAGATGTATTTACACTTGTCCAGTGTCGTCTGGAATGCGGCCCAGACCACCTCCTGAAGTGGTTTGAGCGACCGGATTCAAATCCGTCTCGAATGCGTTTCGAAGGGAATTTACACCTGGTCTTTTCACGATCGGATAGCTATACGATCACAGAAAAAGCATGAAGTGGCCAGGTGGACATTGCGTCATCACGTGTTGTAGTAGGGGGCCCGCCTTGATAATCCTGCATAAGGGCCCGGTGTTGGCTCGTTACGCCACTGATGTGAAGCTTGTAACCTGTAGACTCCTCACCGTGCAGAATGTAATTTTGGTCCTGAAAAATGAATATTAATAAAAGAAATCAGGCCACAATGTCTCACTTTTTTAGAGAATCTTATTAAAAATAGTAATTTCTCTTCTTTGGAAGGACTTAGCCTACTTTTTTAAAAACAGATAATTTCTCCAGTCTTTGAAAAAATCCTCCCAATGTGAAGGCTGCTTCCTCCGAAGGTCGCATTTGAAGGCCGATTGCGTCACCGCGGCGCGACGAAGGCTACCCTGATTCAAAAGCACCCTTTGTTTCCCTGTGAAAGGAAGGATACAGAAAAGGATCCTTAGCGGCTTATCCTACCCTATAAGTTGTTGCGTGCCGGTGACGACTACATTTTTTTTTTTTTTTTAAAGGCGGCCAAGAGTTCGGTAGTGGATGGAAAATTCACATTTAAATGTAGGCCATTATGTTTTCATTTACTCAAATAGCTAGTTAAAAGAGTTTCTTTCTTATAAACTTCATCTTAACTCCTTCGTCACCATTGCGTGGCTTTATTTGTCAGGTGGTTTGAGGCAAAACTTGTGCTAATATTAGTTTAATTACCTATTTGTAATATTTGCACTAGTCTATCACTTGTGTATTATAAGAATTATCACTCACCATATAAAGCCCACAACAATAAGAAAAGCAGTAGATGGGGCAATGGGGTTTCACTTTTATGTGTTTTTGTAGTGCTGTCGTGCAAGCTAACGTTATGTCTACAAAGGTTTTAACCAAATTTGAGTATCCAGAAATATGATTTCTGAAGTATTTTGTATGCATGTCATAATGTGTCATATTTTGCAGTGTTATCAATGCACTAATGTTAAGATTGCACCCCTGTGTTAATATTTTTCATAAGTACCCTTTTCTGCTTTTTTAGAGCAATTCTGGAGAAAATGGGTCTGCTGGGGAGAGTAACTCCCATGCAGGCAAAAAACAATACAAAGTAATAGAGTTACCGTAAAACTTCAAATAATAGCCGAGTCCCAAATAGACGCCTGTCTCTTTTACACGCCTGGTGTGGCTGCAGGTTTGGGTAAATAAAGGCCGGTCTCAAATAGAGGCCGGGTCTGTTTTTTAGTTTCGGGTTGTATTTAATCCTCTAAAACCGTCAGATCGTCCGCTTTTTGGCGGCCGAAAAAGCTAATTTTTTGTCCCTCCAAAGCCTTTTTTGATCGATGAGTGATGTAGAATAGAATGACTGCTGCGCTTGACAGGGCGCGTTACAAACAGAGAGAGAGAGAGAGAGAGAGAGAGAGAGAGAGAGAGAGAGAGAGAGAGAGAGAGAGAGAGAGAGAGAGAGAGAGAGAGAGAGAGAGAGAGAGAGAGAGAGAGAGAGAGAGAGAGAGAGAGCCCCGGCCGCGCGCGCGCACTCTCACGTCTTCAAACAACACGAGCGCTGTCTTGCTCTCTCTCCCTCGCGCATATTAATCAAAATCAATTGACACGATAGTAAAAGGTCGGAAGACCGCAGTTTCACGTGGAGCATTTGGAGATTTTTAGAGATTAGAGACAGGCCTATACACTCAATGAACAACATCTCAACACTAAATTATCAAGGCCTGTCTCATATAGACGCCTGTCTCAAATACAAGCCGGTGCAGTTCGACGATTTGAGAAAATAAAAGCCCGGGCTACTATTTGAAGTTTTACGGTAATACACGCATCTTTGCTGAAATGTATTGTGCTGTTGTTGTTAACAAGCCATGGTTCATTTGCTCTGCCTTTAGGATTGCAAGTGTCCTGGCACAGGTGAGGGTGTGAGTGGGAAACCCACTGCTGAAACTTGGCCCTGGTTTGTCCTCATGGAAGAGGTGTTGGGACAGAGGCGTTGCACCAACCCCCCTGTTCTCATTGCCTCAATCCCTGAGGACAGACCAGGGCCGAGTTCAGCAGTGGGAGCCCACGGTGAGGAGGAGCAGCAGCAGCACGAAGGCGGCGGGACAGAGGACGAGTTTTTGGGCTTGATCAGAGAAGCAATGCAACTATAGAGGGAGGCAGAGGCGAGGAGAGTAGGGAGAGGAGGGACAGGCTGTTTTCTCTTCTTGAGAGAATGTTTGAAAAATATTCAACATTTTCTACATTTTTTTGTTTTACTTTTTTTTTTGCACTTTTATTTTTTAAAAGGAAAGAGAAATTATGTAAAAAAAATTAATGCAACTTTAAATGTGTAAATAAAAGAGAGTGAATTGTTCTGGACATTGTTTATTTTTGTAATGACAGTCATAATTTCCACATGAAACAAATTCTTCTATACCTTTTTTTTATTATAAAATTGGTAAATGAAAATAATTAGTTTTTAGGCTACAGAAAAGTATTTTTCCAATATACGTTAAACATATCAACATAAACATTTAAATGTACAGTACATAAAATAAGAACAAATGATGTAGACTTTTATTGAGCGGAGCAGGGAGACCCTGGTGGTGCCGCTGGACCGGGATGTGCTCCACAATAGAGACCCTGGTGGTGCCGCTGGACCGGGATGGGCTCCACAATAGAGACCCTGGTGGTGCCGCTGGACCGTTATGGGCTCCACAATAGAGACCCTGGTGGTGCAGCTGGACTGGGATGGGCTCCACAATAGAGACTCTGGTGGTGCCGCTGGACCAGGATGGGCGCCACAATAGAGACCCTGGTGGTGCCGCTGGACCGGGATGGGCTCCACAATGGAGACTCTGGTGGTGCCGCTGGACCGTTATGGGCTCCACAATAGAGACTCTGGTGGTGCCGCTGGACCAGGATGGGCTCCATAATAGAGACCCTGGTGGTGCAGCTGGACCAGGATGGGCTCCACAATAGAGACTCTGGTGGTGCCGCTGGACCAGGATGGGCTCCACAATAGAGAACCTGGTGGTGCCGCTGGATTGGGATGGGCTCCACAATAGAGACCCTGGTGGTGCCGCTGGACTAGGATGGGCTCCACAATAGAGACCCTGGTGGTGCCGCTGGACTGGGATGGGCTCCACAATAGAGACTCGGGTGGTGCCGCTGGACCAGGATGGGCTCCACAATAGAGACCCTGGTGGTGCCGCTGGACTGGGATGGGCTCCACAATAGAGACTCTGGTGGTGCCGCTGGACCAGGATGGGCTCCACAATAGAGACCCTGGTGGTGCAGCTGGACCAGGATGGGCTCCACAATAGAGACTCTGGTGGTGCCGCTGGACCAGGATGGGCTCCACAATTTGAGACCCTGGTGGTGCCGCTGGACTGGGATGGGCTCCACAATAGAGACTCTGGTGGTGCCGCTGGACCAGGATGGGCTCCACAATAGAGACCCTGGTGGTGCCGCTGGACCGGGATGGGCTCCACAATAGAGACCCTGGTGGTGCCGCTGGACCGTTATGGGCTCCACAATAGAGACTCTGGTGGTGCCGCTGGACCAGGATGGGCTCCACAATAGAGACCCTGGTGGTGCCACTGGACTGGGATGGGCTCCACAATAGAGACACTGGTAGTGCCGCTGGACCGGGATGGGCTCCACAATAGAGACCCTGGTGGTGCCGCTGGACCGTTATGGGCTCCACAATAGAGACTCTGGTGGTGCCGCTGGACCAGGATGGGCTCCACAATAGAGACCCTGGTGGTGCAGCTGGACTGGGATGGGCTCCACAATAAAGACTCTGGTGGTGCCGCTGGACCGTTATGGGCTCCACAATAGAGACCCTGGTGGTGCCGCTGGACCGGGATGGGCTCCACAATAGAGACCCTGGTGGTGCCGCTGGACCAGGATGGGCTCCACAATAGAGACCCTGGTGGTGCAGCTGGACCAGGATGGGCTCCACAATAGAGACTCTGGTGGTGCCGCTGGACCGGGATGGGCTCCACAATAGAGACCCTGGTGGTGCCGCTGGACCGTTATGGGCTCCACAATAGAGACTCTGGTGGTGCCGCTGGACCGTTATGGGCTCCACAATAGAGACTCTGGTGGTGCCGCTGGAACAAGATGGGCTCCACAATAGAGACCCTGGGGATGCCGCTGGACCTGGACCGTTATGGCCTCCACAATAGAGACTCTGGTGGTGCCGCTGGACCAGGATGGGCTCCACAATAGAGACCCTGGTGGTGCAGCTGGACTGGGATGGCCTCCACATTAGAGACTCTGGTGGTGCAGCTGGACCGAGATGCGCTCCACAATACAGACCCTGGTGGTGCAGCTGGACCGGGATGGGCTCCACAATAGAGACCCTGGTGGTGCCGCTGGACCGTTATGGGCTCCACAATAGAGACCCTGGTGGTGCCGCTGGACCGTTATGGGCTCCACAATAGAGACCCTGGTGGTGCCGCTGGACCGGGATGGGCTCCACAATAGAGACCCTGGTGGTGCCGCTGGACCAGGATAGGCTCCACAATAGAGACTCTGGTGGTGCCGCTGGACCGGGATGGGCTCCACAATAGAGACCCTGGTGGTGCCGCTGGACCGTTATGGGCTCCACAATAGAGACTCTGGTGGTGCCACCGGACCAATATGGGCTCCACAATAGAGACTCTGGTGGTGCCGCTGGAACGAGATGGGCTCCACAATAGAGACCCTGGTGGTGCCGCTGGACCTGGACCGTTATGGGCTCCACAATAGAGACTCTGGTGGTGCCGCTGGACCGGGATGGGCTCCACAATAGAGACCCTGGTGGTGCCGCTGGACCTGGACCGTTATGGGCTCCACAATAGAGACTCTGGTGGTGCCGCTGGACCGGGATGGGCTCCACAATAGAGACTCTGGTGGTGCCGCTGGACCGAGATGGGCTTCACAATAGAGACTCTGGTGGTGCCACTGGAACGAGATGGGCTCCACAATAGAGACTCTGGTGGTGCCACTGGAACAAGATGGGCTTCACAATAGAGACCCTGGTGGTGCCACTGGAACGAGATGGGCTCCACAATAGAGACTCTGGTGGTGCCGCTGGACCGAGATGGGCTCCACAATAGAGACCCTGGTGGTGCCGCTGGAACGAGATGGGCTCCACAATAGAGACCCTGGTGGTGCCGCTGGACCGTTATAGGCTCCACAATAGAGACCCTGGTGGTGCCGCTGGACCGTTATGGGCTCAACAAAAGAGACCCTGGTGGTGCCGCTGGACCGGGATGGGCTCCACAATAGAGACTCTGGTGGTGCCGCTGGACCGTTATGGGCTCAACAAAAGAGACCCTGATGGTGCCGCTGGACCGGTATGGGCTCCACAATAGAGACCCTGGTGGTGCCGCTGGACCGGGATGGGCTCCACAATAGAGACCCTGGTGGTGCCGCTGGACCGTTATGGGCTCAACAAAAGAGACCCTGGTGGTGCCGCTGGACCGGGATGGGCTCCACAATAGAGACCCTGGTGGTGCCGCTGGACCGGTATGGGCTCCACAATAGAGACCCTGGGCTGGACCGGGATGGGCTCCACAATAGAGACCCTGGGCTGGACCGGGATGGGCTCCACAATAGAGACCCTGGTAAGGCCTCTGCTGGTAGGACTTAATCTGGGACGGTCTCCAGAGTGTTTGACTGCATATTTCCACAGGTTTGCAGGGCTGACTCAATCAACGGCTGCAATGTCACTTAGATTTTTTTCAGAAAAAGTACATTTCTGAAAAAAGTACTTTTCATAACTACTAATACTGCATTGGGGGAAAATTACTAGTCATATATTTCAAAGCTTAGGTAGGCAAAATTATCTTGCAAACTCTAATGTACTGAAAGGGGTGGTTCGGGATTTTGGACATCGGGCCTCATTTCCAAGTTAGCCTGGGTATTATTTATCAATGGAGACAGTTTTCAAAAAATGTCATCCAGTCGTTCCAGTTGCATAGTTCGCTGGTGCTAAGCTAGCGCGATTCAACGGTATCTGCTAGCCTGCCATTAAAAACTGTTTTACCCACTCCACAGTACACCAAGAGCAAATAAATTATAACGCCAGACTATCGATGTAAATTTCTGTTGATAGAATAATGTTAGAAATCAAAGTACCCTTTCATCGCATTGCAGTAGTTATACTTTGTTCCCTGTATTTATTAGCACAGTCTACAGCAGCGGTGGAGTAATATTAAGTTACCTAGGCAACCGAGAGAGCCGGTCCACATGACAATCACGCAAGTGTATTTACCTGCCGCTTCGATTACGGGGTTCTTCAAAGTCGTCTGGTCTAAAATGATCACTACAAATTTGCAACTTTAGTAGAGTCTCTGCCGGTGTCTCGTTGTCCAAGCCAGCAGCAAGAAGCCACAGTTGGTTCCTTTCTGGATCTCTCAATGGAAATTTGTGGAAACTTTTTGGTGACCATCTATTTGGTTTATTTTTACAATTTTGAAATGCACACCGAATCACCATGTTGCCAATTCCTTCGTTTACAATCGACTGTTTCAATATCGTTGTTCAAGGCTACTACTAGCTAGCTAGACGTCCCGACTGTCGTGCGCTTCTGTTCTGTTTTCTTTTCGGCGCAGGACTACTAACCGGAGCAAAGTAAACTTCCGCCGCTGCTGAGAAGCTAGTTCCTGTAAATCTAATGCGATCATTGAGATGCAAGAGTAGTTTGATTTCTAACATTATTCTCTCAACAGACATTTACATCGATAGTCTGGCGTTATAATTTATTTGCTCTTGGTGTACTGTGGAGTGGGTAAACTGTTTTTAATGGCAGGCTAGCAGATACCGTTGACTCGCGCTAGCCTAGCACCAGTGAACAATGCAACTGGAATGACTGGATGAAATTTTTGGAAAACTGTCTCCACTGATAAATAACACTAAGGCTAACTTGGAAATGAGGCCCGATGTCCAAAATCCCAAACCACCCCTTTAAGGTTTCAAGAGTAAAACTAAAGATATGTATTCTGCAGGAAAATAAAAACTCCTTGTCAGGGTTTTTATGATGGTTTTGCATTGGCTACTACTGCATTACTGCTTATGTTGCATTTTACTTCTGAATATTTTCAAGGTTGTACATTTAAACTATATACTTTTGTGTATTTTAATGTAAAACAATGCATCATATTGCAAAATAACATAATTGTGTAGTGTTGCTGTCCTGTGAGGGAAAAAAAGTTTTTAGATTAGAGCAAGCTAGTGACCTCCTCTAAGAAGTGAACATGCTTTTTAGTCCCATCGCTGTTAAAGGAGAACTCCGGCGCAAAATGAACCTTTGTTCTAATTACACATTGTTACCTAGTCAACCGTTATCTGAGATTTGTTTTCATGATTATCGAATGTAAATAGTTTTATCTCTAAAAACAGTTTAGCCCCTAAAGCTAGTATAACGCTAGTATATTGGGCATAGTGTAATGACAAATAAAAATCGCTTGTTAATACCACTAACAAGGCTCAAAATAGCCCCACACTAACACGGTAGCATAATGAGGGTCCCTACCTTCAAACCGAAGCATTGAGAACTTTGTCAGTGTCCAGACAGTTTAATAAGAAGATATTTTAAACATACAGTCAACTTCGCGTATACAGACAGAAGCCATCTTAGAAATACAGCCTTTACCAGTCGATCTACGAACGCCGATCCAAGCCTGCTGTTCGCGCTCACCTTATCACAACTTATAGCTCGTTCACATCTCACCAGCGCACTTGGATCGGCGTTCGTAGATCGACTGGTAAAGACTGTATTTCAAAGATGGCTCCTGCCTGTATACGCGAAGTTGACTGTATGTTTAAAATATCTTCTTATTAAACTGTCTGGACACTGACAAAGTTCTCAATGCTTCGGTTTGAAGGTAGGGACCCTCATTATGTTACCGTGTTAGTGTGGGGCTATTTTGAGCCTTGTTAGTGGTATTAACAAGCGATTTTTATTTGTCATTACACTATGCCCAATATACTAGCGTTATACTAGCTTTAGGGGCTAAACTGTTTTTAGAGATAAAACTATTTACATTCGATAATCATGAAAACAAATCTCAGATAACGGTTGACTAGGTAACAATGTGTAATTAGACCAAAGGATTATTTTGCGCCGGAGTTCTCCTTTAAGCATTCTGGGAGACATGGACTTTTTAGCATTTAGCTTAGCCTTGAGATCTGCAATGGTCTCTTTGTGATTGTTACACTCTTCAGTCAGGGCTAACAGCTCAGCTAGTAATTTATCCAGCTGTGTTTGAAGATCTTGAATCTTTTATGACTCTGCATTTTAAGATTGCATTTCTTCACATATAACATCCATAAGCAAAGATAGAAATTGTGTTAACTCATGTAGCCATTTATAATGCACGTAGTTTAAAGCTTCAATTATTTCACCATGTTTTGGTTTATTTTCATGTCTACCAAGTATTTCCCAATATGTGAGAATTTCATCTTCTGAATTTAGATTTTTTGGTACGTATTTGCTGTTCAAGATAGACTCAACTTTTTTTCTCCATAAAGCAAACAATACGTCACTGTTATTAGAATTTTTCCCTTCCACCCCTGAGGAGATCTGAATATTCACAAATTTTACAGTAATGGGACCATTAAAGCTGCTAGAAAACGGACTCTTTTGAGGAGACAGTGGATTTCAATTAATTTGTTGCCCTGATTCCACACGCTATGCACAAACACACTGCAGGCTCACTATCGCTCACATCCAAGGTAAATCATCAACATGGTTATCCCTTACATGCATTTTATTGAACTAAACACATGATCAGCTAAAACGCATGCGCAGGTTACTTTTCCTGAACGAGCGCACACACGAATCCGTGTTGCTTTACCTTTCACACAAACACTTCCCTCCAGTAGTCTCGGGTTCGGTACCCCAGTGCGCACCGGGTCTGCATGAACCGTGTCCCGTTCTGAACTAAACTGCCAGTGAGAAAACACCCTTAAACCATTTGTAAACTGGAGACCACCTGAAACTGAAAACTGAGGCACAGAACTGAAACATGATAAAACAGCCATCCAAAAACTCAGATTATAACAGTCTTAGAATACAGATGTATAACTGCTGCTTGATTCTAGCACTGTTTGTGATATTTACTGCAGGAGTGAGATTAATATTTGAGAAGACTGTAAAGTTGAAATGAGGTTTGAATTTTTTTTTACATCAAATCATTTTCTGAATGTGCATTGTGACATTTTAGCTAAACATTTATAGCTTTAGAAAGGCAAAAAGTTTATGGAACTTGACAATAATACACTTTAATGTAGATAACGCTAGTCATTCTCAGGGAATTAATGGATTAGACAATTACTTTGAATGCAATATAAGTCACTTTAGACCATCTGCCACATGCACTAATGTAATGAACGATCTGATGTAAAGTGTTGTGCAAAACAATGTAAAACTACAAGGTTCTGTTTAGAAAGTCTTTATTGCTGATATTTGACAAGTTTCAGTAAAAGTTCAGGAGTCTTCAGAAGAATCACTAACCTACGAAAGAATACGATAATTTCAACTTCAAAAGCGGGGAGCAAATGCCCCGATCATCCAGTTAGGCTTTATGTTATGTGATAATGACCGGCTGACTTTTCATTACAAAACTGTTGTATGACATGGTTTGTTAGTTTTTCATAGGATCTTCTTGCTGTTCTTCTTGTCATCCTCTTACACCTGAAAGAAAAATCAGATTTAGTTGATCTGCAGTGTGTGTGTCAGCCTGAGTTTTTGATTGCGATCACATCACCTTAATCACTCACAGCAGAACATGATCACGTCATTGAGAGCGGTGTCGTCTCCTTCGCTTCCCTGTGACTCTTCTACACGGGTCTGTAAGCCGCAGATTCCTTTTCCTTCACACGTTGGACTCCAGTCGCCATATTCACCCCAGACTAGGCCGTCACCGGTCACCCAACCACTGCATTTGAAACTGGAAAAAATTCAGATGTGACAATATTATGATAAAGATGTAATTGTGCTGTTGGATTGAATGTCAGTCACATGATCTCCTGCAGCCGACGGCCTAATCACTGCGATCTCGAACAGCAGCACGACTGCGAGAGTGATATTAACTAAACTATTGATAGGGGAAAACTAGAGTCCTAACACAATCTCATAAAAGTGCGCATCTATACCACAAATTTAATTTCTCATACCATTTATACACCAATAATGGGTTTTGCGTGCATATGCTAAGCACTGTAAACCCCTTGGGTAGAATTAGGGTGTGGAGTGCGTGCGTATTACTCGCCATAAAGTGCGTGTCATATGCACGCGAAAACTATTTTTAGTGTATAAATGGCATGAGAAATTAAACTCGTGGTTTTTGATAAAAGGCACTTCCCTGAGAATTGAACTTAATAAATGTGAAAAAGACACTTTAATGTCTCCGTTTGTCATTCTGTATAACAAAGCAGATGAGAGTAGATCATGATCAGAAACCCGATTATAAATCATTATGGATAAAATCGAATCGTTTGGAATCGAAAATCTTTTTGAATCGAAAATCGATTTTGAATCGAATCGTGGCCTCAAGAATCGGAATCGAATTGAATCGTGAGATGGTAAAAGATTCCCACCCCTATTATCAATGCACTAATGTTAAGATTGCACCCCTGTGTTAATATTTTTCATAAGTACCCTTTTCTGCTTTTTTAGAGCAATTCTGGAGTAAATGGGTCTGCTGGGGAGAGTAACTCCCATACAGGCAAAAAAACAAAAAAAAACAATACAAAGTAATAGAGTTAATACACGCATCTTTGCTGAAATGTATTGTGCTGTTGTGTTTAACAAGCCATGGTAAATTTGCTCTGCCTTTAGGATTGCAAGTGTCCTGGCACAGGTGAGGGTGTGAGTGGGAAACCCACTGCTGAATTTATTTGTGGGAAACCCACTAGGCAAATTTATTTGTGAAAGCGAGGCTCGAGGGAGAGGCTCCGGCGAGACAGCCGCTTCCAGCACCGGTTCCGGCGGCCTTTGGGAGCGGCACTTTTTCTTGCGCGGCGAGACGAAAGGCGGCGCGGCGGCTTCGGTTCTGAACGCTTCGAGTCGAGCCCGCAGGGTCGACATCGGAAGCTCCTCGCAGAGGTCGCATCCGCCATCAGCGAGAGCGAGCTCTGCGTGCTCCAGTCCCAGGCAGATAGCGCAGATGAGGTGGCGGTCTCCGGCGCTGAGAGGGGCGCGGCATGAGCCGCAGGTGGTGCAAGGCATCTTTACAAAGACGCTCGTGCTCTTTTGTGAAGTTCCCTGAGGAACTAGCTTAGCTCTAAAAAGGATACGTCACCGTATGGCGTAGCTTGCCGGATGGCTGAAGGTGGCGAAGACGGCCGGCTTCTTCAAGCGCTGTCCAAGCTCGCTAAAATGCCCCTCAGACGGCGACGCGGCTTCTGTATCAGATGCGAAGAGCTTCGCTGAAGATATGTAAATCAGGGATGCAGCCTTCGAACCTCGCTAATATACACTCTAGCCATGCCCAGTTTGGCGGGCTGTGACGCGATGAAGGCGCGAGAGCCTCTCATTGGAACCGAGTTCATTCAGTTCGTCTATAGGCTGCAGCAGTTGCCGCACAGCAACCAATGAGCTCGCTAGCTAGCCCGCTCAAGGTCTGCAGCTGCTGCACTGCGTTGAAAATGGATACAAAATTAAGGATAATTTTTTGGCTTCAATATTTCAGAAAAGATTCATCTTTCCCGTACGACGGCCGGCTTACGCAATACGAGAGAACCTCTCGTAAGAGAACATGCCCTATACTGTCTCAAGACTCCCACATTCACACAAGCCAGAAACATGCTTCCCTACAATGCACAAAGAATAATTTAACCCACAGTGTCCCATCCTCAATCTGCACATTTTTTTTGCATTGTTTGCATTTGTCCCTGCGGGACAAAATGTTACATGAACATCTTTTCCTAACTTCAGGTTGTTTAGAAAAGTAGATGCACACTCATATCCATCAGCCGATTTAAAGCAGCTGTGACAAAACTATTAACAGATTAACAAATTTCTAACATTATTCTCTCAACAGAAATTTACATCGATAGTCTGGCGTTATAATTTACTTGCTTTTGGTGTACTGTTGAGTGGATAAAACTGTTTTTAATTGCAGGCTAGCAGATACCGTTGACTCGCACTAGCCTAGCACCTGTGAACAATGCAACTGGAACGACTGAATGAACATTTTTTGAAAACTGTCTCCACTGATAAATAACACTAAGGCTAACTTGGAAATGAGGCCCGACGTCCAAAATCCCAAACCACCCCTTTAAGGTTTCAAGAGTAAAACTAAAGATATGTATTCTGCAGGAAAATAAAAACTACTTGTCAGGGTTTTTATGATGGTTTTGCATTGGCTACTACTGCATTACTGCTTATGTTGCATTTTACTTCTGAATATTTTCAAGGTTGTACATTTAAACTATATACTTTTGTGTATTTTAATGTAAAACAATGCATCATATTGCAAAATAACAATTGTGTAGTGTTGCTGTCCTGTGAGGGAAAAAAAGTAGTTTTTAGATTAGAGCAAGCTAGTGACCTCCTCTAAGAAGTGAACATGCTTTTTAGTCCCATCGCTGTTAAGCATTCTGGGAGACATGGACTTTTTAGCATTTAGCTTAGCCTTGAGATCTGCAATGGTCTCTTTGTGATTGTTACACTGTTCAGTCAGGGCTAACAGCTCAGCTAGTAATTTATCCAGCTGTGTTTGAAGATCTTGAATCTTTTATGACTCTACATTTTTAGATTGCATTTCTTCACATATAACATCCATAAGCAAAGATAGAAATTGTGTTAACTCATGTAGCCATTTATAATGCACGTAGTTTAAAGCTTCAATTATTTCACCATGTTTTGGTTTATTTTCATGTCTACCAAGTATTTCCCAATATGTGAGAATTTCATCTTCTGAATTTAGATTTTTTGGTACGTATTTGCTGTACAAGATAGACTCAACTTTTTTTCTCCATAAAGCAAACAATACGTCACTGTTATTAGAATTTTTCCCTTCCACCCCTGAGGAGATCTGAATATTCACAAATTTTACAGTAATGGGACCATTAAAGCTGCTAGAAAACGGACTCTTTTGAGGAGACAGTGGATTTCAATTAATTTGTTGCCCTGATTCCACACGCTATGCACAAACACACTGCAGGCTCACTATCGCTCACATCCAAGGTAAATCATCAACACGGTTATCCCTTACATGCATTTTATTGAACTAAACACATGATCAGCTGAAACGCATGCGCAGGTTACTTTTCCTGAACGAGCGCACACACGAATCCGTGTTGCTTTACCTTTCACACAAACACTTCCCTCCAGTAGTCTCGGGTTCGGTACCCCAGTGCGCACCGGGTCTGCATGAACCGTGTCCCGTTCTGAACTAAACTGCCAGTGAGAAAACACCCTTAAACCATTTGTAAACTGGAGACCACCTGAAACTGAAAACTGAGGCACAGAACTGAAACATGATAAAACAGCCATCCAAAAACTCAGATTATAACAGTCTTAGAATACAGATTTATAACTGCTGCTTGATTCTAGCACTGTTTGTGATATTTACTGCAGGAGTGAGATTAATATTTGAGAAGACTGTTAAGTTGAAATGAGGTTTGAATTTTTTTTTTACATCAAATCATTTTCTGAATATGCATTGTGACATTTTAGCTAAACATTTATAGCTTTAGAAAGGCAAAAAGTTTATGGAACATGACAATAATACACTTAAATGTAGATAACGCTAGTCATTCTCAGGGAATTAATGGATTAGACAATTACTTTGAATGCAATATAAGTCACTTTAGACCATCTGCCACATGCACTAATGTAATGAACGATCTGATGTAAAGTGTTGTGCAAAACAATGTAAAACTACAAGGTTCTGTTTAGAAAGTCTTTATTGCTGATATTTGACAACAGTTTCAGTAGAAGTTCAGGAGTCTTCAGAAGAATCACTAACCTACGAAAGAATACGATAATTTCAACTTCAAAAGCGGGGAGCAAATGCCCCGATCATCCAGTTAGGCTTTATGTTATGTGAAAATGACCGGCTGACTTTTCATTACAAAACTGTTGTATGACATGGTTTGTTAGTTTTTCATAGGATCTTCTTGCTGTTCTTCTTGTCATCCTCTTACACCTGAAAGAAAAATCAGATTTAGTTGATCTGCAGTGTGTGTGTCAGTTTTTGATTGCGATCACATCACCTTAATCACAGCAGAACATGATCACGTCATTGAGAGCGGTGTCGTCTCCTTCGCTTCCCTGTGACTCTTCTACCCGGGTCTGTAAGCCGCAGATTCCTTTTCCTTCACACGTTGCACTCCAGTCGCCCCAATCACCCCAGTTTAGACCTTTACCCCAGATCACCCAATCACTGCATTTGAAACTGGAAAAAATTCAGATGTGACAATGATAAAGATGTAATTGTGCTGTTGGATTGAATGTCAGTCACATGATCTCCTGCAGCCGACGGCCTAATCACTGCGATCTCGAACAGCAGCACGACTGCGAGAGTGATATTAACTAAACTATTGATAGGGGAAAACTAGAGTCCTAACACAATCTCATAAAAGTGCGCATCTATACCACAAATTTAATTTCTCATACCATTTATACACCAATAATGGGTTTTGCGTGCATATGCTAAGCACTGTAAACCCCTTGGGTAGAATTAGGGTGTGGAGTGCGTGCGTATTACTCGCCATAAAGTGCGTGTCATATGCACGCGAAAACTATTTTTAGTGTATAAATGGCATGAGAAATTAAACTCGTGGTATAGATACGCAGTTTCATGACACTGGGCTGAGAGTCCTTAAATAGCTAAATAAACCCAGGATGGGTAGAAGATGGTGTAAGAGGTATACACCGAGTAAGAGATGTTATAACTTATAGCACCACACACTCGATGTTGTTTGCGGCCGTATCATCTCCAGATCCTCGGGGAGATTCAACTCTCAGCCAGAAAGTGTTCAAGAATCCAGAAGAACACGATTGCTTATCTCTCCACTCGCCCCAGCTGAAGAAAAAAAAAAAAGAGGTTGCCTGATCAAATCAATAATCATTCAAGAAAATCCTCAATTTACTTAAATAGCTTAAACACTTAATGCAAAAATTAATAATCCATTACCCTCCTACGTCAGACGTAATTACGGTGTATTCGTTTGCGCCTGGCCGATCGACACAGTAAAGACGAATCCCATTGAGTGCTGTATCATCACCACCAAAATAATTAGCTGATTCCACCTTAAAAGAACAAGACAATCTTCCATTTGAAAGAGTTAACTTTAACCCAACCCATATTTTTCTTCATGCTCTTTATTACTCAGACACTTTAGAAACCTGGAATTAAACGACAAACAGCAACTCCAGAGTTTGACCTTTGAAGCGCTCTTCCACCCCATATTAGCTAAATAAAGTCAGTGCCCAACTTACCTTCAGACTAAACGCGTCGGCGTACGTTCCACTTGGACACATGCTAATAACCCCCCACGATCCCCACGGCCCTCCATTCGACACCTTCAGCACAGATCTGTAAGATCGGTCGCTGCTCCGCTCAGCACGTCTTCCTGCGGACTGAACGCTCACAGGCCCAATAATGGCTAGCAGTGAAAACAACATGGAAAAGAAGTGATGCATTGCTACAGCACTGGCCTGAATACTGAGTTATATTAATTTTTACCTAGACTATCTGCAGAAAATGATAAAGCTGAGACAGTATAATAGCATATGGAAGAAGCCTCATATTTATACACAAGAATCATTAACCACGATGTCCATTCCATCCAATCATAGTTCTCAAAGATCAACCCCTACCCTATTTGGCATATTAAGAAATTATGTTTTATTATCAAAGTTCGGGAGGAGCACGTTAATATAATTAGGATGATCAAACCTAATTAAACACGAGTGGAGCACATTCAGTTAATCAACCCAATCAACGAGGTAAGAGGTGTAGCCTATGTATGTATACACAGCAGATAATCACGCTTTGAGTCAAAGGAGTGGTCAACTCTGGGCTTGTTGTCTTTCACTTGGGGTTTCTTTTCCTCAGCTCTAGGCTACTAGGCATCTGGGTTTAATGACTTATCAGTATCCAAAGAGGCAATCAACTCATCAGTTTTTTATACTCCTGTTGTTTCCCACTGAAGTTCGGTTCTAATCTTCACCTTTTCATGTCCTTGAACTCCAGTAAACTCAACTAGTGGTGGGCAGATCGAGGCTTCATGAAGCAATGAAACAGTTGAACCAAATGTGCCATATTGTGTCAAGGCTTCGAAACAATCCGACACCAGTCTCAACACTCTCAGGTGTTCATCTGAAACAACCTTGACAACGAGACATTAGAAAATGTGTTTTTTTTTTTTTATTATTGTAGCTATTTTTCTAATATGTGAAGCTTGTAACCTGTAGACTCCTCACCGTGCAGAATGTAATTTTGGTCCTGAAAAATGAATATTAATAAAAGAAATCAGGCCACAATGTCTCACTTTTTTAGAGAATCTTATTAAAAATAGTAATTTCTCTTCTTTGGAAGGACTTAGCCTACTTTTTTAAAAACAGATAATTTCTCCAGTCTTTGAAAAAATCCTCCCAATGTGAAGGCTGCTTCCTCCGAAGGTCGCATTTGAAGGCCGATTGCGTCACCGCGGCGCGACGAAGGCTACCCTGATTCAAAAGCACCCTTTGTTTCCCTGTGAAAGGAAGGATACAGAAAAGGATCCTTAGCGGCTTATCCTACCCTATAAGTTGTTGCGTGCCGGTGACGACTGCATTTTTATTTTATTTTTAAAAGGCGGCCAAGAGTTCGGTAGTGAATGGAAAATTCACATTTAAATGTAGGCTATTATGTTTTCATTTACTCAAATAGCTAGTTAAAAGAGTTTCTTTCTTATAAACTTCATCTTAACTCCTTCGTCACCATTGCGTGGCTTTATTTGTCAGGTGGTTTGAGGCAAAACTTGTGCTAATATTAGTTTAATTACCTATTTGTAATATTTACACTAGTCTATCACTTGTGTATTATAAGAATTATCACTCACCATATAAAGCCCACAACAATAAGAAAAGCAGTAGATGGGGCAATGGGGTTTCACTTTTATGTGTTTTTGTAGTGCTGTCGTGCAAGCTAACGTTATGTCTACAAAGGTTTTAACCAAATTTGAGTATCCAGAAATATGATTTCTGAAGTATTTTGTATGCATGTCAGAATGTGTCATATTTTGCAGTGTTATCAATGCACTAATGTTAAGATTGCACCCCTGTGTTAATATTTTTCATAAGTACCCTTTTCTGCTTTTTTAGAGCAATTCTGGAGAAAATGGGTCTGCTGGGGAGAGTAACTCCCATACAGGCAAAAAACAATACAAAGTAATAGAGTTAATACACGCATCTTTGCTGAAATGTATTGTGCTGTTGTTGTTAACAAGCCATGGTTCATTTGCTCTGCCTTTAGGATTGCAAGTGTCCTGGCACAGGTGAGGGTGTGAGTGGGAAACCCACTGCTGAAACTTGGCCCTGGTTTGTCCTCATGGAAGAGGTGTTGGGACAGAGGCGTTGCACCAACCCCCCTGTTCTCATTGCCTCAATCCCTGAGGACAGACCAGGGCCGAGTTCAGCAGTGGGAGCCCACGGTGAGGAGGAGCAGCAGCAGCACGAAGGCGGCGGGACAGAGGACGAGTTTTTGGGCTTGATCAGAGAAGCAATGCAACTATAGAGGGAGGCAGAGGCGAGGAGAGTAGGGAGAGGAGGGACAGGCTGTTTTCTCTTCTTGAGAGAATGTTTGAAAAATATACAACATTTTCTACATTTTCTTGTTTTACTTTTTTTTTTTGCACTTTTATTTTTTAAAAGGAAAGAGAAATTATGTACATTTTTTTTAATGTAACTTTAAATCTGTAAATAAAAGAGAGTGAATTGTTCTGGACATTGTTTCTTTTTGTAATGACAGTCATAATTTCCATATGAAACAAATTCTTCTATACCTTTTTTTTTATTATAAAATTGGTAAATGAAAATAATTAGTTTTTAGGCTACAGAAAAGTATTTTTCCAATATACGTTAAACATATCAACATAAACATTTAAATGTACAGTACATAAAATAAGAACAAATGATGTAAACTTTTATTGAGCGGAGCAGGGAGACCCTGGTGGTGCCGCTGGACCGGGATGGGCTCCACAATAGAGACCCTGGTGGTGCCGCTGGACCGGGATGGGCTCCACAATAGAGACCCTGGTGGTGCAGCTGGACCGTTATGGGCTCCACAAAAGAGACCCTGGTGGTGCCGCTGGACCGTTATGGGCTCCACAATAGAGACCCTGGTGGTGCCGCTGGACCGTTATGGGCTCCACAATAGAGACCCTGGTGGTGCCGCTGGACCGGGATGGGCTCCACAATAGAGACCCTGGTGGTGCCGCTGGACCGTTATGGGCTCCACAATAGAGACCCTGGTGGTGCCGCTGGACCGGGATGGGCTCCACAATAGAGACCCTGGTGGTGCCGCTGGACCGGGATGGGCTCCACAATAGAGACTCTGGTGGTGCCGCTGGACCGGGATGGGCTCCACAATAGAGACCCTGGTGGTGCCGCTGGACCGTTATGGGCTCCACAATAGAGACCCTGGTGGTGCCGCTGGACCGGGATGGGCTCCACAATAGAGACCCTGGTGGTGCCGCTGGACCGGGATGGGCTCCACAATAGAGACTCTGGTGGTGCAGCTGGACTGGGATGGGCTCCACAATAGAGACCCTGGTGGTGCCGCTGGACCGGGATGGGCTCCACAATAGAGACCCTGGTGGTGCCGCTGGACCGGGATGGGCTCCACAATAGAGACCCTGGTGGTGCCGCTGGACCGGGATGGGCTCCACAATAGAGACCCTGGTGGTGCCGCTGGACCGGGATGGGCTCCACAATTGAGACCCTGGTGGTGCCGCTGGACCGGGATGGGCTCCACAATAGAGACGCTGGTGGTGCCGCTGGACCGGGATGGGCTCCACAATAGAGACGCTGGTGGTGCCGCTGGACCGGGATGGGCTCCACAATAGAGACGCTGGTGGTGCCGCTGGACCGGGATGGGCTCCACAATAGAGACCCTGGTAAGGTTTCTGTCTAGGACTAGCAGTTCCTTGAATGAATTAAGTTTACTAACGTTACTAGACTAAAAAACAGTTAAAAGTTAGCAGGTGCATATACTATATATGCAACTATAGGCCAAATTTACCTGTCAGGGTCTTTGGGAAAACTATGAAAGACAAGATTTGTACTGTCACACTGATAGTTTTTGCAGTTTATTCCCGAACACTGCGTTATTTTATTCCACTTGGACTTCGTTGTCATTTTGTGTAAGTAAAAGTAGGCTAAGGCAAATTTATTTGTGAAAGCGAGGCTCGAGGGAGAGGCTCCGGCGAGACAGCCGCTTCCAGCACCGGTTCCGGCGGCCTTTGGGAGCGGCACTTTTTCTTGCGCGGCGAGACGAAAGGCGGCGCGGCGGCTTCGGTTCTGAACGCTTCGAGTCGAGCCCGCAGGGTCGACATCGGAAGCTCCTCGCAGAGGTCGCATCCGCCATCAGCGAGAGCGAGCTCTGCGTGCTCCAGTCCCAGGCAGATAGCGCAGATGAGGTGGCGGTCTCCGGCGCTGAGAGGGGCGCGGCATGAGCCGCAGGTGGTGCAAGGCATCTTTACAAAGACGCTCGTGCTCTTTTGTGAAGTTCCCTGAGGGACTAGCTTAGCTCTAAAAAGGATACGTCACCGGATGGCGTAGCTTGCCGGATGGCTGAAGGTGGCGAAGACGGCCGGCTTCTTCAAGCGCTGTCCAAGCTCGCTAAAATGCCCCTCAGACGGCGACGCGGCTTCTGTATCAGATGCGAAGAGCTTCGCTGAAGATATGTAAATCAGGGATGCAGCCTTCGAACCTCGCTAATATACACTCTAGCCATGCCCAGTTTGGCGGGCTGTGACGCGATGAAGGCGCGAGAGCCTCTCATTGGAACCGAGTTCATTCAGTTCGTCTATAGGCTGCAGCAGTTGCCGCACAGCAACCAATGAGCTCGCTAGCTAGCCCGCTCAAGGTCTGCAGCTGCTGCACTGCATTGAAAATGGATACAAAATTAAGGATAATTTTTTGGCTTCAATATTTCAGAAAAGATTCATCTTTCCCGTAGCGTAAGCTAGCTTACGCAATACGAGAGAACCTCTCGTAAGAGAACATGCCCTATACTATCTCAAGACTCCCACATTCACACAAGCCAGAAACATGCTTCCCTACAATGCACAAAGAATAATTTAACCCACAGTGTCCCATCCTCAATCTGCACATTTTTTTTGCATTGTTTGCATTTGTCCCTGCGGGACAAAATGTTACATGAACATCTTTTCCTAACTTCAGGTTGTTTAGAAAAGTAGATGCACACTCATATCCATCAGCCGATTTAAAGCAGCTGTGACAAAACTATTAACAGATTAACAAATTTCTAACATTATTCTCTCAACAGAAATTTACATCGATAGTCTGGCGTTATAATTTACTTGCTTTTGGTGTACTGTGGAGTGGATAAAACTGTTTTTAATTGCAGGCTAGCAGATACCGTTGACTCGCACTAGCCTAGCACCTGTGAACAATGCAACTGGAACGACTGAATGAACATTTTTTGAAAACTGTCTCCACTGATAAATAACACTAAGGCTAACTTGGAAATGAGGCCCGATGTCCAAAATCCCAAACCACCCCTTTAAGGTTTCAAGAGTAAAACTACAGATATGTATTCTGCAGGAAAATAAAAACTACTTGTCAGGGTTTTTATGATGGTTTTGCATTGGCTACTACTGCATTACTGCTTATGTTGCATTTTACTTCTGAATATTTTCAAGGTTGTACATTTAAACTATATACTTTTGTGTATTTTAATGTAAAACAATGCATCATATTGCAAAATAACAATTGTGTAGTGTTGCTGTCCTGTGAGGGAAAAAAAGTAGTTTTTAGATTAGAGCAAGCTAGTGACCTCCTCTAAGAAGTGAACATGCTTTTTAGTCCCATCGCTGTTAAGCATTCTGGGGGACATGGACTTTTTAGCATTTAGCTTAGCCTTGAGATCTGCAATGGTCTCTTTGTGATTGTTACACTGTTCAGTCAGGGCTAACAGCTCAGCTAGTAATTTATCCAGCTGTGTTTGAAGATCTTGAATCTTTTATGACTCTGCATTTTTAGATTGCATTTCTTCACATATAACATCCATAAGCAAAGATAGAAATTGTGTTAACTCATGTAGCCATTTATAATGCACGTAGTTTAAAGCTTCAATTATTTCACCATGTTTTGGTTTCTTTTCATGTCTACCAAGTATTTCCCAATATGTGAGAATTTCATCTTCTGAATTTAGATTTTTTGGTACGTATTTGCTGGACAAGATAGACTCAACTTTTTTTCTCCATAAAGCAAACAATACGTCACTGTTTTTAGAATTTTTCCCTTCCATCCCTGAGGAGATCTGAATATTCACAAATTTTACAGTAATGGGACCATTAAAGCTGCTAGAAAACGGACTCTTTTGAGGAGACAGTGGATTTCAATTAATTTGTTGCCCTGATTCCACACGCTATGCACAAACACACTGCAGGCTCACTATCGCTCACATCCAAGGTAAATCATCAACATGGTTATCCCTTACATGCATTTTATTGAACTAAACACATGATCAGCTAAAACGCATGCGCAGGTTACTTTTCCTGAACGAGCGCACACACGAATCCGTGTTGCTTTACCTTTCACACAAACACTTCCCTCCAGTAGTCTCGGGTTCGGTACCCCAGTGCGCACCGGGTCTGCATGAACCGTGTCCCGTTCTGAACTAAACTGCCAGTGAGAAAACACCCTTAAACCATTTGTAAACTGGAGACCACCTGAAATTGAAAACTGAGGCACAGAACTGAAACATGATAAAACAGCCATCCAAAAACTCAGATTATAACAGTCTTAGAATACAGATTTATAACTGCTGCTTGATTCTGGCACTGTTTGTGATATTTACTGCAGGAGTGAGATTAATATTTGAGAAGACTGTAAAGTTGAAATGAGATTTGATTTTTTTTTTTTTTACATCTAATCATTTTCTGAATATGCATTGTGACATTTTAGCTAAACATTTATAGCTTTAGAAAGGCAAAAAGTTTATGGAACTTGACAATAATACACTTTAATGTAGATAACGCTAGTCATTCTCAGGGAATTAATGGATTAGACAATTACTTTGAATGCAATATAAGTCACTTTAGACCATCTGCCACATGCACTAATGTAATGAACGATCTGATGTAAAGTGTTGTGCAAAACAATGTAAAACTACAAGGTTCTGTTTAGAAAGTCTTTATTGCTGATATTTGACAACAGTTTCAGTAGAAGTTCAGGAGTCTTCAGAAGAATCACTAACCTACGAAAGAATACGATAATTTCAACTTCAAAAGCGGGGAGCAAATGCCCCGATCATCCAGTTAGGCTTTATGTTATGTGAAAATGACCGGCTGACTTTTCATTACAAAACTGTTGTATGACATGGTTTGTTAGTTTTTCATAGGATCTTCTTGCTGTTCTTCTTGTCATCCTCTTACACCTGAAAGAAAAATCAGATTTAGTTGATCTGCAGTGTGTGTGTCAGTTTTTGATTGCGATCACATCACCTTAATCACAGCAGAACATGATCACGTCATTGAGAGCGGTGTCGTCTCCTTCGCTTCCCTGTGACTCTTCTACCCGGGTCTGTAAGCCGCAGATTCCTTTTCCTTCACACGTTGCACTCCAGTCGCCCCAATCACCCCAGTTTAGACCTTTACCCCAGATCACCCAATCACTGCATTTGAAACTGGAAAAAATTCAGATGTGACAATGATAAAGATGTAATTGTGCTGTTGGATTGAATGTCAGTCACATGATCTCCTGCAGCCGACGGCCTAATCACTGCAATCTCGAACAGCAGCACGACTGCGAGAGTGATATTAACTAAACTATTGATAGGGGAAAACTAGAGTCCTAACACAATCTCATAAAAGTGCGCATCTATACCACAAATTTAATTTCTCATACCATTTATACACCAATAATGGGTTTTGCGTGCATATGCTAAGCACTGTAAACCCCTTGGGTAGAATTAGGGTGTGGAGTGCGTGCGTATTACTCGCCATAAAGTGCGTGTCATATGCACGCGAAAACTATTTTTAGTGTATAAATGGCATGAGAAATTAAACTCGTGGTATAGATACGCAGTTTCATGACACTGGGCTGAGAGTCATTAAATAGCTAAATAAACCCAGGATGGGTAAGAGATGGTGTAAGAGGTATACACCGAGTAAGAGATGTTATAACTTATAGCACCACACACTCGATGCTGTTTGCGGCCGTATCATCTCCAGATCCTCGGGGAGTTTCAACTTTCAGCTGGAAAGCGGTGAAGAATCCAACAGGACACGATTTCTTATCTGTCCACTCGCCCCAGCTAAAGAAAACAAAGAGGTTGCCTGATCAAATCAATAATCATTCAAGAAAATCCTCAATTTACTTAAATAGCTTAAACACTTAATGAAAAAATCTTAATAATCCATTACCCTCCTACGTCAGACGTAATTGCGGTGTATTCGTCTGCGCCTGGCCGATCGACACAGTAAAGACGAATCCCATTGAGCGCTGTATCATCACCACCAAAAATAAGTTTGCCTTCCACCTTAAAAGAACAAGACAATCTTCCATTTGAAAGAGTAAACTAACCCAACACTTAACATTTATCTTCATGCTCTTTAGTATTACACAGACACTTTGGAAACCTGGAATTAAACGACAAACAGCAACTCCAGAGTTTGACCTTTGAAGCGCTCTTCCACCCCATATTAGCTAAATAAAGTCAGTGCCCAACTTACCTTCAGACTAAACGCGTCTACGTACGTTCCGCTTGGACACATGCTAATAACCCCCCACGATCCCCACGGCCCTCCATTCGACACCTTCAGCACAGATCTGTAAGATCGGTCGCTGCTCCGCTTAGCACGTCTTCCTGCGGACTGAACGCTCACAGGCCCAATAATGGCTAGCAGTGAAAACAACATGGAAAAGAAGTAATGCATTGCTACAGCACTGGCCTGAATACTGAGTTATATAAATTTTTAGCTAGACTATCTGCAGAAAATGATAAAGCTGAGACAATATAATAGCAAATGGAAGAAGCCTCATATTTATACACAAGATTCATTAACCAGGATGTCCATTCCATCCAATCATAGTTCTCAAAGATCAACCCCTACCCTATTTGGCATATTAAGAAATTGTTTTATTAACAAAGGTCGGGAGGAGCACATTAATATAATTAAGATAATCAAACCTAATTAAACACGAGTGGAGCACATTCAGTTAATCAACCCAATCAACGAGGTAAGAGGTGTAGCCTATGTATGTATACACAGCAGATAATCACGCTTTGAGTCAAAGGAGTGGTCAACTCTGGGCTTGTTGTCTTTCACTCGGGGTTTCTTTTCCTCAGCTCTAGGCTACTAGGCATCTGGGTTTAATGACGTATCAGTATCCAAAGAGGCAATCAACTCATCAGTTTTTTATACTCCTGTTGTTTCCCACTGAAGTTCGGTTCTAATCTTCACCTTTTCATGTCCTTGAACTCCAGTAAACCCAACTAGTGGTGGGCAGATCGAGGCTTCATGAAGCAATGAAACAGTTGAACCAAATGTGCCATATTGTGTCAAGGCTTCGAAACAATCCGACACCCGTCTCAACACTCTCAGGTAGTGATGGCGAGATGAAGCTTCATAAAGCCTTGAAGCGTTTCATCCAATTGGTTCACTCATGTGCCGAAGCTTCATGGTGCTTCATTTGCTCTATTGTGCCATCAAGTGGACAATAAATGTAAAACGTGCAGTGTGATTATAATGACACTATGGCTTTGGTGTCTGAAGCATTGAATGAATTGAATGAAGAAAAATAAGCTTGAATAGATCGCTAACAAACTCGCAAAGTCCCAAGTCCACAAAATGTGAGGGGGAATCCATTGCATTTTGCTGGCCCTTATATTTCAAATAGACCGCCAAACCGCGAACCACTTCCTGAAGCAGTCACGTGGCACAGGCGGCTCGCGAGGCTTCAAACGTCACCACATACGTCACCGACACAAGCCTCGATACGCGCTTCACAGAAATCATCCCGGATTACTCGACACACGCTTCGAAGCCTCGATACGGGAGGACACATCACTACTCTCAGGTGTTCATCTGAAACATCCTTGACAACGAGACATTAGAAAATGTTTTTTTTTTTTTTATTGTAGCTATTTTTCTAATATGTGAAGCTTGTAACCTGTAGGCTCTTCACCGTGCAGAATGTTATTTTGGTCCTGAAAAATGAATATTAATAAAAGAAATCAGGCCACAATGTCTCACTTTTTTAGAGAATCTTATTAAAAAAGTAATTTCTCTTCTTTGGAAACATTTAGGCCCCGTCCACACTACTACGTTTTCATTTAAAAACGGAGACCTTTTGCTACGTTTGCACCTCCCGTCCACACTAAAACGGCAAAAACGGAGACCCAAAACGGAGAAGTTTAGAAACGCTGCCGATCCTTTTTTCGTTTTGAATCTCCGGAGGGCGTTTTAGTGTAGACGGGACAAAACAGAGGACTTTAGAAACGATGACGTAGTAGAGGCTCACGCTCGGCTCTATGATTGGGTGTCATCAGTCATGGCGTATATCTTTGCTAGCCGCTGTTGTACAAGTAAATTCTGCATTTTACAACGCTATAACTGCCTACATGCGCCGGAGTCAAGCTATTATTCGAGCGATCTGTGACAATTCCCGTGTGCAGCGGCGGCGTTGACCGTACATGGAGCGTCGGTTTGGGGGTAACCCAGAGCATGGTGGGATCATTTTATCAATGAAGTTGTGTTTACACCGGCGCGCGCATGCCCAGTGTTGGTGAAAGGTCACGTGATGCGCGTTTTCAGTTGTTTTAATGTGGACGGAGATCAATTCTAATATGCAGCTAAAACGCTGGTGTGGACAGAGATCGTATTCGTTTTAATTATCCATTTCTAAACTAAAACGCAGTAGTGTGGATGGGGCCTTAGCCTACTTTTTTTAAAACAGATAATTTCTCCAGGCTTTGAAAAAATCCTCCCAATGTGAAGGCTGCTTCCTCCGAAGGTCGCATTTGAAGGCCGATTGCGTCACCGCGGCGCGACGAAGGCTACCCTGATTCAAAAGCACCCTTTGTTTCCCTGTGAAAGGAAGGATACAGAAAAGGATCCTTAGCGGCTTATGCTACCCCATAAGTTGTTACGTGCCGGTGGCGACTGCATTTTTATTTTTTTTTAAAAGGCGGCCAAGAGTTCGGTAGTGAATGGAAAATTCACATTTAAATGTAGGCTATTATGTTTTCATTTACTCAAATAGCTAGTGAAACCACAGTTAAAAGAGTTTCTTTCTTATAAACTTCATCTTAACTCCGTCACCATTGCGTGGCTTTATTTGTCAGGTGGTTTGAGGCAAAACTTGTGCTAATATTAGTTTAATGACCTATTTGTAATATTTGCACTAGTCTATCACTTGTGTATTATAAGAATTATCACTCACCATATAAAGCCCACAACAATAAGAAAAGCAGTAGATGGGGCAATGGGGTTTCACTTTTATGTGTTTTTGTAGTGCTGTCGTGCAAGCTAACGTTATGTCTACAAAGGTTTTAACCAAATTTGAGTATCCAGAAATATGATTTCTGAAGTATTTTGTATGCATGTCCTAATGTGTCATATTTTGCAGTGTTATCAATTAGGGGTGTGCCAAAAAATCGATTCACAGAAGAATCTAGATTCTCATTTGCAACGATTCAGAATCGATCTGAAATGTCCAAGAATCGATTTAATAAATAAATAAAATCAGCTGGCTGTTCGCCTCCATTTTTGTAACTAGCCTATACGGACGTCACCACGCAGCCGGTTTTTGAACGTGAGCGGCAAATCACTAAAACAAAGAGGAAGCAAATATGGATGAGAGGGAGATCCAACCAGCCCCGTCTTCACTTAAAGCTAAAATTTGGCGTCATTTCGGTTTTTACCGAATGCCTGGAAGCACTGTGCTGGACATGACACACACAGTGTGCAAGCTTTGCAAAACGAAGACCAAGCACTTCGGCAGCACAACAAATGCGCGGGCTCATATTACTAGGCATCACCCGGAGCTCAGCGACACGGAGCAGAGTCAGCCGCCAGCTGCAGACCAACGCACACTGCAGTGCTTCACGAAACTCCCTGCCAACTCCGAGAGGGCAAAAATAATAACTCGGTCTATCGCCTGCTTCATCGCCAAAGACCTAAGGCCTTACAGTGTGGTTGAGAACGAGGGGTTCGTCTGGATGTTACAGACTGCGGAGCCGAGGTACGCCATACCGTCCCGCAAGTTTTTCACTGAGACCGCTGTGCCACAGCTTTACAATGAGACTAAAAGAATGGTCGCCAGTGCCCTAACCAAAACGACCAGAGTAGCATTAACATGTGATGCATGGACATCAAGAGCAACCAAGTCTTTTGTGACATTCACCGCTCACTACATAACTGATACGTGGGTGCTCGAATCCCGTGTTTTGCAAACTCGCGTGATGCACGAGAGCCATACAGCTGTAAATGTCAATGCCATGTTTCACTCCGTTGCTAATGAATGGGAGCTGACGGTCTCGGATCTGGTGATTGTGACTGATAATGCTGCCAACAGGCTCGCCGCTGCACAGATTGACAACTTGGCACACATTACATGTTTTGCCCATACTCTCAACCTGGCTGCACAACGAGCTCTGAAGCTCACCACGGTGTCACGACTGCTTGGGAGGATCAGGCGAATTACTGGTTTCTTCCACCGCAGCGCCATTGCAAATCATGAACTCCTGGAAAAGCAGAAACTTCTGCAGTTACCGGTGCTCAAACTGAAAACGGATGTCGCTACACGCTGGAACAGCGCGCTGGACATGATCGAACGATTCCTAGAGCAGCAGCCTGCTATTTGTGCCGCGCTGCTCTCCCCCCAGGTGAGAAAATCTGGAAGTGACATCTGCACACTCAGCGACACCGACATCTCCACTGCTGAGGAAATAGCAGCGGTGCTGAAACCAATGAAAGACGCAACCCACATAATGTCAGAGGATTCTATGCCTACACTCTGTTATTGCTCCTTTGCATGTTCAATTGCTGCACGACACGGAGGCAGCTGGCGTTGCTGCTGCTGCTGACACACCAGTTATTCGGGAAATCAAACTGGCAATCCACAATGATCTGGCGAAAAGATACAGTTCTGCACGGGATAAGCGCATGCTGTACTCTGCTTCCTTTTTGGACCCCAGATTCAAGGCCCTGCCTTTCCTCACTGAGGAGGACCATCTGGAAATCCATGCCAATGTAGTTGCAGAGGCTGCAGCACTCGAGGTAAATTTATTATCTGTTCTTGAGTAATATATTATTTTCTAAAATGTGTAAAGGTGATGATACACAGGGCAACTTTTTGAGCAATGTTACTGGGCAATGTTGCCGTCAATGGGCAACCAGATGAGACACAGGGCCCACGACCGATCTAAATTATCCAGATAGAAATGTATTGCCCATTTTCAATTGGAAAGTGCCCAAGCAACAATCGCTCGGCAAGATTGCCAAGCAACATTGCTCAAAAAGTTGTCCTGTGTATCATCACCTTAACCCTTTGATGCACAACATGGGTCTAAATAGACCCGACTGAGTTTTCATTTTCTATATCTTTGCAAGAAATTAATTTCATCATTCAGTATTCCAGGTATTCCTCAATTAACTTGTTTTAGATCATTACAAATCCTTATTTAAATTTTTCCTTTCTTACTTTTCGAATAAAAATCGTTTTTGTTTCACTACCCTTCTAATGCGCAACATGGGTCTAAAAAGACCCGTATTCATGTTTCTTTGCTGAATATTTGAAATAAATATATTTTATCATTTATTAATCCAGGTATTCATTAAATATCTTGTTTTTGATTTCCACAAATCATTATTTTTATTTTCCCTTTCTTACTTTATAAACAAACACGGTTTTTGTATTTCTACATCAATTTTACACACATGGGTCAAAAATGACCCATATAGGAACCTTTGATATTTATAAATAGTATAAATATATTTACTGCAGAAAACTATTCACCTGCCACACATTTCAAAATTCGACACGGCTGCTTTTGTATATTTCATGCATGTAAGTTTTATTTAATACATTTTTTGTCACAGAAAATATTTGATATTTTGTGAAAGACATCTAGATATAGCCTAAAATTTGAACGTTTAGGCTAAGGTTACCTTGACCTTGAAATCCATTACTAGTGCAAAAGAGAAACATGTCCAATACTATTAGCTAGCTTGCGGTCGACATATTTTATTTTATCTAATGTTAGCTAGGTCAACAAAATAAAAGTTGCGATAGAAAGTTATATATACAAGTATTATATTGGTGCTGTTGGGCAGAAACCTTACCTGGGCAGTACCTCCATATTAATTTTTATTTGTGGTCATAAATCAATGCTATCGGTCACATAAGCTGTCGTGTGGTGGCGTTCTGGTGCACTATGGCTGCTGTCGCATCATCCGGGTGGATGCTGCACATTGGTGGCGGGGAGATCCCCCCTACAGTTGCACTACACTACAGTTCAATTTCAGTGTTATCAGTTATATGTGTGTTATGCGTGACAAAGTGGCCAATAAACATATTTCAAGTGTTACAGTAAATGTGTTGATCTAAACAACTGTGACAATGTTTGTTTTAACAAAAAGTTTTCTTTATTCTTTTGTTTTATCACGTTTGCATAGATGGGTCATTTTAGACCCATGTGTGTAAACTTGATGTATTTACACAAAACCTAGGAAATATTAAAATATGAATTTGTGATAATTGAAAACAAGATATTTTGAATATTCATAAATCATGAAATTTATAGATCATGAAATAGAAAATGCTCAAATAAAGTGATTTCAAAAGGTGGAACAAAAAAATGCCGAGCCATGCATGAAATAACATAGGAAATGAATACGGGTCTTTTTAGACCCATGTTGTGCATTAGAGGGGGTATCCATAGCTTGCGCATCAAAGGGTTAAGGCATTTATGCTTGCTGAAAATGTATGTAGATCAAAGTTAAATAATGCCATCTCATCTTGCAGGTTTTAAATTTATATATGCCTTTTTAATTTTAGTTAAACATAAAATATGGGACTTGTGTGACTATTTTGTACATAATTGATTATGACTGACATGATTGTTGAATTGTTTCTGTAGAGACAAGTGAACTCAGAAGAGGCTGAGGTTGAGTCTGAGACACCACAGCAAGAAGAAGGCCCTGCTCCAAAAAAAAGGCCCTCTGCACTGGTCACGCTATTGGGCAAGACATTTACTGAGGTCAGTGTTGTCCGTAGATCTGCCAGCTCCAGAGCTGAAGAGGAACTGAAGAAGTATCTTGAAGCCCCTCCCCTGTCTCTGTCAGAAAACCCGCTCAGCTGGTGGAGGACCCATCAGACAGCTTTTCCTCTCTTAGCTGGACTGGGTAAGCGATACTTGTGTATCCCTGGCACTAGCGTTGCAGCTGAGAGAGTTTTCTCCACCGCTGGAGATATAGTAACAGCACAGCGAAGCAGTCTCACTCCTGCACATGTTGATCAGCTTATTTTCCTGCAAAAGAACCTGAATGTTGCATCTGCAAATGGACAGTAACCTTGGACACAGTTCATGTCCAGTTTTTTTCATGATTTGTTGAAAATCATATAATCAGTTGCACAGTTTACAGTTCTATTGTTGCAAGAGACACTGTCATGAATATTTCAGAGACAGGTAGCTTAGGGGTACTATTTTTCATTTTGAAAGAAGCATTTTATTTGCATAACTTGTTATTCTTTAAGTTACTGAGTCTGACTGAGAAATATAGATGTTTTTTTTGTCTTCACCGGTTGTGTTCTACATGATATTTGTGTACTGGTAAACTGCAACTTTCCTGGGAAATGCATCTATTTTCAACCATTTTGTATTATGAAGAAGCACTTTATTTTTGTTCCAACTTATTTTATAGCTTGCTACTAATGAGTAGTGTGATACACACAAAGTATGTACACACTTGTGTTTTTTCCCCTTCTATTGAATATGTATTGTATATTGTTATGAGTAAACAGATTACATTATTGGCTTATGTTGTATGCAAATTAACAAACTTATATTTACATTTATATGGACAAAAATAAAGGACTCTTATTTTGACATTCTGGCTGGAGAGTCGCGGGCGAAACCGTGAACTGCGCATGCTCCCTCATATCTGCAGAGGAGCTGTGAAAGAGCAGACGCGACTCTCTCTCTCTCTTTTCATTGAATCCTGTTTTACAGGTAAAAACATGAACATTCAAAAGAGTATTGTGTAACTATACCTCAGCGATTGCACTATTATTACTGTTTAGTGAATGTAAAGGGTTAAATGTGTTTTAGTTGATGACGTTTTGTTTGTCTTGTTGTATGCTCACTTCAACGTGAGGAAAATGAGATTAGTTCGCTCCAGTGGTCATTATATTTAGCTATACTGTTGTATTAATAGTTTGTGTGTCATGAAAAGTTTGTTAGCTTGTGTTAATTAGTTAATATGTCGAGTTTAGTGTGTCTTTGAAGCTCTCTCTGTGATCGCGTTTGGCGCGCTTGCCGGTCACGTGATCGGGCACTGATAGAAACGTAGGAACAAAAGTGAAATGTTTCACAATGGTTTTAAGGAGCAAGTACCTTTTGGAATACACATTTTCAGAGTTCATATGCATTAAGTTCATACTTAATCTCATTGTGCTAAAGAATATTGGTATGTCTAATTATAAAATATAATATTTATATGTTAAATGTTAACTAAAAATGGTAAAGTGAAGAAATGAGACAAAAGGTGATTTATTTTGGTGTTGGTGACAAAAGTGATGTAATAAGACAGACAGAAGAATGTGGATTAATGCTTTAAAAGCAACTGTTGTGCTTGATTTATTGTGCATTAAATAAATATATCTGCAGAGGAGCTGTGAAAGAGCAGACGCGACTCTCTCTCTCTCTTTTCATTGAATCCTGTTTTACAGATAACAGTAATCTGTCAGCTGGGTCTCCTGTGCCGGGACCTGCAACAGTAGCAATTGAGAACCAGACAATGTTTTTGATAAAAGGCACTTCCCTGAGAATTGAACTTAATAAATGTGAAAAAGACACTTTAATGTCTCCGTTTGTCATTCTGTATAACAAAGCAGATGAGAGTAGATCATGATCAGAAACCCGATTATAAATCATTATGGATAAAATCGAATCGTTTGGAATCGAAAATCTTTTTGAATCGAAAATCGATTTTGAATCGAATCGTGGCCTCAAGAATCGGAATCGAATTGAATCGTGAGATGGTAAAAGATTCCCACCCCTATTATCAATGCACTTATGTTAAGATTGCACCCCTGTGTTAATATTTTTCATAAGTACCCTTTTCTGCTTTTTTAGAGCAATTCTGGAGTAAATGGGTCTGCTGGGGAGAGTAACTCCCATACAGGCAAAAAAAACAATACAAAGTAATAGAGTTAATACACGCATCTTTGCTGAAATGTATTGTGCTGTTGTGTTTAACAAGCCATGGTAAATTTGCTCTGCCTTTAGGATTGCAAGTGTCCTGGCACAGGTGAGGGTGTGAGTGGGAAACCCACTGCTGAAACTTGGCCCTGGTTTGTCCTCATGGAAGAGGTGAGGAGGAGCAGCAGCAGCACGAAGGCGGCGGGACAGAGGACGAGTTTTTGGGCTTGATCAGAGAAGCAATGCAACTATAGAGGGAGGCAGAGTAGGGAGAGGAGGGACAGTCTGTTTTCTCTTCTTGAGAGAATGTTTGAAAAATATACAACATTTTCTACATTTTCTTGTTTTACTTTTTTTTTTGCACTTTTATTTTTTTAAAAGAAAAGAGAAATTCTGTACAATATTTATTTTTATGCCACTTTAAATTTGTAAATAAAAGAGAATTAATTGTTCTGGACATTGTTTATTTTTGTAATGACTCATAATTTCTACATGAAACAAATTGTTCTATACCTTTTTTTTATTTTTTAAAATTGGTAAATGAAAATAATTTGTTTTTAGGCTACAGAAAAGTACTTTTTCCAACATACGTTAAACATATCAACATAAACATTTAAATGTACAGTACATAAAATAAGAACAAATGATGTAGACTTTTATTGAGCGGAGCAGGAAGACTCTGGTGGTGCCGCTGGACTGGGATGGGCTCCACAATAGAGACCCGGGTGGTGCCGCTGGACTGGGATGGGCTTCACAATAGAGACTCTGGTGGTGCCGCTGGACCGGGATGGGCTCCACAATAGAGACTCTGGTGGTGCAGCTGGACCGGGATGGGCTCCACAATAGAGACCCTGGTGGTGCCGCTGGACCGGGATGGGCTCCACAATAGAGACCCTGGTGGTGCCGCTCGACCGGGATGGGCTCCACAATAGAGACCCTGGTGGTGCCGCTGGACCGGGATGGGCTCCACAATAGAGACCCTGGTGGTGCCGCTCGACCGGGATGGGCTCCACAATAGAGACCCTGGTGGTGCCGCTGGACTGGGATGGGCTCCACAATAGAGACTCTGGTGGTGCCGCTGGACCGGGATGGGCTCCACAATAGAGACCCTGGTGGTGCCGCTCGACCGGGATGGGCTCCACAATAGAGACCCTGGTGGTGCCGCTGGACCAGGATGGGCTCCACAATAGAGACGCTGGTGGTGCCGCTGGACCGGGATGGGCTCCACAATAGAGACTCTGGTGGTGCCGCTGGACCGGATGGGCTTCACAATAGAGACCCTGTTGGTGCCGCTGGACCGGGATGGGCTCCACAATAGAGACCCTGGTGGTGCCGCTGGACCGGGATGGGCTCCACAATAGAGACTCTGGTGGTGCCGCTGGACCGGATGGGCTTCACAATAGAGACCCTGTTGGTGCCGCTGGACCGGGATGGGCTCCACAATAGAGACTCTGGTGGTGCAGCTGGACCGGGATGGGCTCCACAATAGAGACTCTGGTGGTGCCGCTGGACTGGGATGGGCTCCACAATAGAGACTCTGGTGGTGCCGCTGGACCGGGATGGGCTCCACAATAGAGACCCTGGTGGTGCCGCTGGACCGGGATGGGCTCCACAATAGAGACCCTGGTGGTGCCGCTGGACCGGGATGGGCTCCACAGTAGAGACTCTGGTGGTGCAGCTGGACCGGGATGGGCTCCACAATAGAGACTCTGGTGGTGCCGCTGGACTGGGATGGGCTCCACAATAGAGACTCTGGTGGTGCCGCTGGACCGGGATGGGCTCCACAATAGAGACTCTGGTGGTGCCGCTGGACTGGGATGGGCTCCACAATAGAGACTCTGGTGGTGCCGCTGGACTGGGATGGGCTCCACAATAGAGACTCTGGTGGTGCCGCTGGACCGGGATGGGCTCAACAATAGAGACTCTGGTGGTGCCGCTGGACCGGCATGGGCTCCACAATAGAGACTCTGGTGGTGCCGCTGGACCGGGATGGGCTCCACAATAGAGACTCTGGTGGTGCCGCTGGACCGGGATGGGCTCCACGATAGAGACCCTGGTGGTGCCGCTGGACTGGGATGGGCTCCACAATAGAGACGCTGGTGGTGCCGCTGGACCGGGATGGGCTCCACAATAGAGACTCTGGTGGTGCCGCTGGACCGGGATGGGCTCCACAATAGAGACCCTGGTGGTGCCGCTGGACCGGGATGGGCTCCACAATAGAGACCCTGGTGGTGCCGCTGGACCGGGATGGGCTCCACAATAGAGACCCTGGTAAGGTTTCTGTCTAGGACTAGCAGTTCCTTGAATGAATTAAGTTTACTAACGTTACTAGACTAAAAAACAGTTAAAAGTTAGCAGGTGCATATACTATATATGCAACTATAGGCCAAATTTACCTGTCAGGGTCTTTGGGAAAACTATGAAAGACAAGTTTTGTACTGTCACACTGATAGTTTTTGCAGTTTATTGCCGAACACTGCGTTATTTTATTCCACTTGGACTTCGTTGTCATTTTGTGTAAGTAAAAGTAGGCTAAGGCAAATTTATTTGTGAAAGCGAGGCTCGAGGGAGAGGCTCCGGCGAGACAGTCGCTTCCAGCACCGGTTCCGGCGGCCTTTGGGAGCGGCACTTTTTCTTGCGCGGCGAGACGAAAGGCGGCGCTGCGGCTTCGGTTCTGAACGCTTCGAGTCGAGCCCGCAGGGTCGACATCGGAAGCTCCTCGCAGAGGTCGCATCCGCCATCAGCGAGAGCGAGCTCTGCGTGCTCCAGTCCCAGGCAGATAGCGCAGATGAGGTGGCGGTCTCCGGCGCTGAGAGGGGCGCGGCATGAGCCGCAGGTGGTGCAAGGCATCTTTACAAAGACGCTCGTGCTCTTTTGTGAAGTTCCCTGAGGAACTAGCTTAGCTCTAAAAAGGATACGTCACCGTATGGCGTAGCTTGCCGGATGGCTGAAGGTGGCGAAGACGGCCGGCTTCTTCAAGCGCTGTCCAAGCTCGCTAAAATGCCCCTCAGACGGCGACGCGGCTTCTGTATCAGATGCGAAGAGCTTCGCTGAAGATATGTAAATCAGGGATGCAGCCTTCGAACCTCGCTAATATACACTCTAGCCATGCCCAGTTTGGCGGGCTGTGACGCGATGAAGGCGCGAGCGCCTCTCATTGGAACCGAGTTCATTCAGTTCGTCTATAGGCTGCAGCAGTTGCCGCACAGCAACCAATGAGCTCGCTAGCTAGCCCGCTCAAGGTCTGCAGCTGCTGCACTGCGTTGAAAATGGATACAAAATTAAGGATAATTTTTTGGCTTCAATATTTCAGAAAAGATTCATCTTTCCCGTAGCGTAAGCTAGCTTACGCAATACGAGAGAACCTCTCGTAAGAGAACATGCCCTATACTGTCTCAAGACTCCCACATTCACACAAGCCAGAAACATGCTTCCCTACAATGCACAAAGAATAATTTAACCCACAGTGTCCCATCCTCAATCTGCACATTTTTTTTGCATTGTTTGCATTTGTCCCTGCGGGACAAAATGTTACATGAACATCTTTTCCTAACTTCAGGTTGTTTAGAAAAGTAGATGCACACTCATATCCATCAGCCGATTTAAAGCAGCTGTGACAAAACTATTAACAGATTAACAAATTTCTAACATTATTCTCTCAACAGAAATTTACATCGATAGTCTGGCGTTATAATTTACTTGCTTTTGGTGTACTGTGGAGTGGGTAAAACTGTTTTTAATTGCAGGCTAGCAGATACCGTTGACTCGCACTAGCCTAGCACCTGTGAACAATGCAACTGGAACGACTGAATGAACATTTTTTGAAAACTGTCTCCACTGATAAATAACACTAAGGCTAACTTGGAAATGAGGCCCGATGTCCAAAATCCCAAACCACCCCTTTAAGGTTTCAAGAGTAAAACTAAAGATATGTATTCTGCAGGAAAATAAAAACTACTTGTCAGGGTTTTTATGATGGTTTTGCATTGGCTACTACTGCATTACTGCTTATGTTGCATTTTACTTCTGAATATTTTCAAGGTTGTACATTTAAACTATATACTTTTGTGTATTTTAATGTAAAACAATGCATCATATTGCAAAATAACAATTGTGTAGTGTTGCTGTCCTGTGAGGGAAAAAAAGTAGTTTTTAGATTAGAGCAAGCTAGTGACCTCCTCTAAGAAGTGAACATGCTTTTTAGTCCCATCGCTGTTAAGCATTCTGGGGGACATGGACTTTTTAGCATTTAGCTTAGCCTTGAGATCTGCAATGGTCTCTTTGTGATTGTTACACTGTTCAGGGCTAACAGCTCAGCTAGTAATTTATCCAGCTGTGTTTGAAGATCTTGAATCTTTTATGACTCTGCATTTTTAGATTGCATTTCTTCACATATAACATCCATAAGCAAAGATAGAAATTGTGTTAACTCATGTAGCCATTTATAATGCACGTAGTTTAAAGCTTCAATTATTTCACCATGTTTTGGTTTCTTTTCATAACTACCAAGTATTTCCCAATATGTGAGAATTTCATCTTCTGAATTTAGATTTTTTGGTACGTATTTGCTGTACAAGATAGACTCAACTTTTTTTCTCCATAAAGCAAACAATACGTCACTGTTATTAGAATTTTTCCCTTCCATCCCTGAGGAGATCTGAATATTCACAAATTTTACAGTAATGGGACCATTAAAGCTGCTAGAAAACGGACTCTTTTGAGGAGACAGTGGATTTCAATTAATTTGTTGCCCTGATTCCACACGCTATGCACAAACACACTGCAGGCTCACTATCGCTCACATCCAAGGTAAATCATCAACATGGTTATCCCTTACATGCATTTTATTGAACTAAACACATGATCAGCTAAAACGCATGCGCAGGTTACTTTTCCTGAACGAGCGCACACACGAATCCGTGTTGCTTTACCTTTCACACAAACACTTCCCTCCAGTAGTCTCGGGTTCGGTACCCCAGTGCGCACCGGGTCTGCATGAACCGTGTCCCGTTCTGAACTAAACTGCCAGTGAGAAAACACCCTTAAACCATTTGTAAACTGGAGACCACCTGAAACTGAAAACTGAGGCACAGAACTGAAACATGATAAAACAGCCATCCAAAAACTCAGATTATAACAGTCTTAGAATACAGATTTATAACTGCTGCTTGATTATAGCACTGTTTGTGATATTTACTGCAGGAGTGAGATTAATATTTGAGAAGACTGTAAAGTTGAAATGAGGTTTGAATTTTTTTTTACATCAAATCATTTTCTGAATATGCATTGTGACATTTTAGCTAAACATTTATAGCTTTAGAAAGGCAAAAAGTTTATGGAACTTGACAATAATACACTTTAATGTAGATAACGCTAGTCATTCTCAGGGAATTAATGGATTAGACAATTACTTTGAATGCAATATAAGTCACTTTAGACCATCTGCACTAATGTAATGAACGATCTGATGTAAAGTGTTGTGCAAAACAATGTAAAACTACAAGGTTCTGTTTAGAAAGTCTTTATTGCTGATATTTGACAACAGTTTCAGTAAAAGTTCAGGAGTCTTCAGAAGAATCACTAACCTACGAAAGAATACGATAATTTCAACTTCAAAAGCGGGGAGCAAATGTCCCGATCATCCAGTTAGGCTTTATGTTATGTGAAAATGACCGGCTGACTTTTCATTACAAAACTGTTGTATGACATGGTTTGTTAGTTTTTCATAGGATCTTCTTGCTGTTCTTCTTGTCATCCTCTTACACCTGAAAGAAAAATCAGATTTAGTTGATCTGCAGTGTGTGTCAGCCTGAGTTTTTGATTGCGATCACATCACCTTAATCACAGCAGAACATGATCACGTCATTGAGAGCGGTGTCGTCTCCTTCGCTTCCCTGTGACTCTTCTACCCGGGTCTGTAAGCCGCAGATTCCTTTTCCTTCACACGTTGCACTCCAGTCGCCCCAATCACCCCAGTTTAGACCTTTACCCCAGATCACCCAATCACTGCATTTGAAACTGGAAAAAATTCAGATGTGACAATGATAAAGATGTAATTGTGCTGTTGGATTGAATGTCAGTCACATGATCTCCTGCAGCCGACGGCCTAATCACTGCGATCTCGAACAGCAGCACGACTGCGAGAGTGATATTAACTAAACTATTGATAGGGGAAAACTAGAGTCCTAACACAATCTCATAAAAGTGCGCATCTATACCACAAATTTAATTTCTCATACCATTTATACACCAATAATGGGTTTTGCGTGCATATGCTACACACTGTAAACCCCTTGGGTAGAATTAGGGTGTGGAGTGCGTGCGTATTACTCGCCATAAAGTGCGTGTCATATGCACGCGAAAACTATTTTTAGTGTATAAATGGCATGAGAAATTAAACTCGTGGTATAGATATGCAGTTTCATGACACTGGGCTGAGAGTCCTTAAATAGCTAAATAAACCCAGGATGGGTAAGAGATGGTGTAAGAGGTATACACCGAGTAAGAGATGTTATAACTTATAGCACCACACACTCGATGCTGTTTGCGGCCGTATCATCTCCAGATCCTCGGGGAGATTCAACTTTCAGCTGGAAAGCGGTGAAGAATCCAACAGGACACGATTTCTTATCTGTCCACTCGCCCCAGCTGAAGAAAACAAAGAGGTTGCCTGATCAAATCAATAATCATTCAAGAAAATCCTCAATTTACTTAAATAGCTTAAACACTTAATGAAAAAATCTTAATAATCCATTACCCTCCTACGTCAGACGTAATTGCGGTGTATTCGTCTGCGCCTGGCCGATCGACACAGTAAAGACGAATCCCATTGAGCGCTGTATCATCACCACCAAAAATAAGTTTGCCTTCCACCTTAAAAGAACAAGACAATCTTCCATTTGAAAGAGTAAACTAACCCAACACTTAACATTTATCTTCATGCTCTTTAGTATTACACAGACACTTTGGAAACCTGGAATTAAACGACAAACAGCAACTCCAGGGTTTTCAACCTTTGAAGCGCTCTTCCACCCCATATTAGCTAAATAAAGTCAGTGCCCAACTTACCTTCAGACTAAACGCGTCTACGTACGTTCCGCTTGGACACATGCTAATAACCCCCCACGATCCCCACGGCCCTCCATTCGACACCTTCAGCACAGATCTGTAAGATCGGTCGCTGCTCCGCTCAGCACGTCTTCCTGCGGACTGAACGCTCACAGGCCCAATAATGGCTAGCAGTGAAAACAACATGGAAAAGAAGTAATGCATTGCTACAGCACTGGCCTGAATACTGAGTTATATAAATTTTTAGCTAGACTATCTGCAGAAAATGATAAAGCTGAGACAATATAATAGCAAATGGAAGAAGCCTCATATTTATACACAAGATTCATTAACCAGGATGTCCCTTCCATCCAATCATAGTTCTCAAAGATCAACCCCTACCCTATTTGGCATATTAAGAAATTGTTTTATTAACAAAGGTCGGGAGGAGCACATTAATATAATTAAGATAATCAAACCTAATTAAACACGAGTGGAGCACATTCAGTTAATCAACCCAATCAACGAGGTAAGAGGTGTAGCCTATGTATGTATACACAGCAGATAATCACGCTTTGAGTCAAAGGAGTGGTCAACTCTGGGCTTGTTGTCTTTCACTCGGGGTTTCTTTTCCTCAGCTCTAGGCTACTAGGCATCTGGGTTTAATGACGTATCAGTATCCAAAGAGGCAATCAACTCATCAGTTTTTTATACTCCTGTTGTTTCCCACTGAAGTTCGGTTCTAATCTTCACCTTTTCATGTCCTTGAACTCCAGTAAACTCAACTAGTGGTGGGCAGATCGAGGCTTCATGAAGCAATGAAACAGTTGAACCAAATGTGCCATATTGTGTCAAGGCTTCGAAACAATCCGACACCAGTCTCAACACTCTCAGGTAGTGATGGCGAGATGAAGCTTCATAAAGCCTTGAAGCGTTTCATCCAATTGGTTCACTCATGTGCCGAAGCTTCATGGTGCTTCATTTGCTCTATTGTGCCATCAAGTGGACAATAAATGTAAAACGTGCAGTGTGATTATAATGACACTATGGCTTTGGTGTCTGAAGCATTGAATGAATTGAATGAAGAAAAAGAAGCTTGAATAGATCGCTAACAAACTCGCAAAGTCCCAAGTCCACAAAATGTGAGGGGGAATCCATTGCATTTTGCTGGCCCTTATATTTCAAATAGACCGCCAAACCGCGAACCACTTCCTGAAGCAGTCACGTGGCACAGGCGGCTCGCGAGGCTTCAAACGTCACCACATACGTCACCGACACAAGCCTCGATACGCGCTTCACAGAAATCATCCCGGATTACTCGACACACGCTTCGAAGCCTCGATACGGGAGGACACATCACTACTCTCAGGTGTTCATCTGAAACATCCTTGACAACGAGACATTAGAAAATGTTTTTTTTTTTTTTATTGTAGCTATTTTTCTAATATGTGAAGCTTGTAACCTGTAGGCTCCTCAAACCGTGCAGAATGTTATTTTGGTCCTGAAAAATGAATATTAATAAAAGAAATCAGGCCACAATGTCTCACTTTTTTAGAGAATCTTATTAAAAAAGTAATTTCTCTTCTTTGGAAACATTTAGGCCCCGTCCACACTACTACGTTTTCATTTAAAAACGGAGACCTTTTGCTACGTTTGCACCTCCCATCCACACTAAAACGGCAAAAACGGAGACCCAAAACGGAGAAGTTTAGAAACGCTGCCGATCCTTTTTTCGTTTTGAATCTCCGGAGGGCGTTTTAGTGTAGACGGGAAAAAACGGAGGACTTTAGAAACGATGACGTAGTAGAGGCTCACGCTCGGCTCTATGATTGGGTGTCATCAGTCATGGCGTATATCTTTGCTAGCCGCTGTTGTCTCGCGGTAAACCGATTGGTCTGTGCAGCAAAGCGTGATTATCTGCTGTAGGCTATACACCTATTAACTCGTTGATTAACTGAATGTGCTCCACATGTGTTTAATTAGGGTTAATTATCTGAACGTGCTCCTCCGAACTTTGTTAATAAAACATCATTTCTTAATATGCCAAATATGGTAGGGGTTGATCTTTGAGTTCTATGATTGGATGGAATGGACATTATCGTTAATGATTCTGCTTAATCTTGTGTATAAATATGAGGCTTCGTCCTTAATAAACTTGAGAATGTTATGGTATTGTACTGTCTCTGTGTTATCATTTTCTCCAGATAGTCTACCTAAAAATTAATCTAACTGTCAGTATTCAGGCCAGTACTGTAGCAATGCATCACTTATTTTCCATGTTGTTTTCACTGCTAGCCATTATTGGGCCTGTGAGCGTTCAGTCCGCAGAAAGTCCATATAGCTATAGCCAAGCTTACGCATCTGAGCTGATGGTGTCGAATGGAGGGACGTGGGGATCGTGGGGGTCTAAGGACATGTGTCCAAGTGGAACGTACGTTGCAGGGTTTAGTCTGAAGGTAAGTTGGACACTGACTTTATTTAGTTAATATGGGGTGGATGGGCGCTTTAAAGGATCAAAACTGTGGAGTTGCTGTTTGTCATTTATTTCCAGGTTTCTCCGGGGAAACTGCTCTTGCTTAAGATTGTTAAAGTGTCTGTGTAATACTAAAGAGCATGAAGATAAATGTTACTAAGTGTTGGGTTATTTACGTTTTCAAATGGAAGATTGTCTTGTTGTTGTTTTGTGTGTCATTGCTTTCCTGTAGCTCAAACAGTAGTGTTGGCGCTTGCAATGCAAATATCATGGGTTCAATTCCCACGGAAAGCACAACCCGGTATCACGCCAAAGCGTGTAATACACACGCTGGTCCACTATCGGATGCGTGTCAGTGTCACGCTTTGCCTCCTCTAGGCGTGTACATGACACGCATGAGTGTAGTTAGCATACCAGCAGGGGGCAATCATTTCCTCAATGCCAATAACTCTCCACGCACCAAAGAGAAAGCGATATTGCATTCCCGCGTCGTCCAGGTTGGTCAGGACATTTTGTTTATTAGTGCTGTCATTAAGAAATCCTAACGTTGCTGTAGCCTTAACGTTATATTTGTGTGTGGGCTGTGGAGATGTTTAATCTATGGGGCTGTTAACGTTAATGGGGTCAATAACGTCAATGGAAATTGATATTAATTGGCTAATTAATGACAGAAAGCAGCGTTCGATCCTGAAATATCGATACTGATGTTGTCGAGTATCCTATGCTGATGTTATATCGACAGGATCGATCCTCACATAAAAAAGAAGCTAATAAATGGAAAAAACAACTATTTTTGCTAATAATTGTTTTGGAAAGAACTATTTCTCCTGCTAATCAAAACATAAAAGGCGAAACCAATCAATCACAGAGAGCGTTCGCTGTTGACGTTTCGTTCACAGCGTTTGTTCAAATATACCGTAGGTCTGAGTTTCCTAAAAGCATCATAAGCAATAAGCATACAATCTTAAGTCTCACGATGCGTTTGGGAAACGAATATCTGAACATGTGAGTATCAGATGATAGAGAAACCATCGGAAGTTATTTCACAATAAACAAATGTTGATGTCAGTAAGATTATTTTATGGACATTACTAGTTTTATTTAGCAAGGATAAATAAATTGATACAAGTGACGGGAAAGGCTTTTACATACAAAAAAAATCTATTTCATGTAAATGCTGTTGTTGTTGTTTTTTTTTTAAATCAAATAATTCTGATGCTGAAAATTCAGCTTTTATCACAGGAATAAATCATATTTTACAATATTCAAATCAAAAAAAAATAGATATCCTATTTTAAATTGTTTTTACTGTATTTTGGATCAAATACATGCAGCCTTGGTGAGCAGAAGGGACTTATTTTAAAAAACATTACAAATCTTACCGACCCCAAACTTTGAACAGTACTGTTCATGGGACATTTATTATAATTATGCTAGTTTGTGCAATCAGATTTATTTAAATTGATTGTTAAAATTTCAAATGGATTGTGTTATGATCTGTAATTGCGGTTAATAAATCTGTCAGAAGAAAATGTGCAAAAGTTTTACCTTTTGGTGTATAACAACACTGGCAGCCCTTTAAAAAAATAACACTGGTTTTACTACGGTAACCATATATACACAACTAATTACAGGCGCATCTGATAACGTGTATTCAGATTTAGCATATTAATGATGCATTCACCACCTCATATATCACGACACACTGCTTCTGTTCATGAATGCAGTTTACATGCTGAATATGCATTGTGCGATAACAGAATCACAGTTATCTTCTTTATGTTGTTACAGTTCTGCATGTATAATATGACAGATCCAGGAAGCTTTGCTGCAAGAGAATTAACTGTTTTTGTTTTGTCCAACAGCTCCTGTTTTTACCCACCATCATTCCCTGTTACCTCCACCTGTACATCTTTAATATAAAACCAACGGCTCTTTTAAGAGCCACTCATATTCTCCTCTTTCTGCCTCTCTCACACACGCTCTTTATTCTATTTCACTCTCTCACACACTCTCTCACACACACACTCTCTCTCACACACACTCTCTCTTTCATACACACTCTCTCTCATACACACTCTCTCTATTTCTCTCTCTTTCTTCCTCTCTTCCAGAAGCCTAGTGTCTTCAAGTAAGTATTGCTTTTTTTTTTTTTTTTATTAAAACTCGTCCTGTTTTGTTTGTGTGAAAGAAGTACTTCTCAAAATCTTTTTGTGTCTCCCGCTTACTCTATCTATGATAGAAATGCCAGGCCAAGGTTTAACTAGGCGATATTGTATGGTCTGCCATACAGATCTAAATGTGGCCTGCAAAACTTGCAACACATGCAAGGAAGAACAGCCACATAAGCTGAGGCTAAAAAAAAAACTAAAAAAATTTGATCAGAAGAGGGAGAGCTGGGTGCTTATGCAAAAAAAAAAATCGGACCACCTCTCATATCCAGGATGAAGCTGTGTTGTTGGTATGCAATTGCTTTTATTGTTTTTATACAGGTTATTTTCCAAATGTTGCTATATAATTTTTTTTTTTAAAATATATGTTATTTTGTATGTGTCCTTGCATTTTTAGCTCGAAAAATTGCAGGCCCTGGGATTAAGGGGGGTTCTACTTTTGTCCAAGCCTGTAAAAAAGCAGAATGATTGGGTGTCTGAGGTTTTGACACCCCGCTGTGAGCTGAATGAGACCTCACATACATGCCTCGAAAGAATTAAGGTCCTATATGATATTTTTATTCAAGGTAAGAATATTTTATTTTATTTTTTATTCCTGTATTTGATGCTGTCACAGGTAAGGCTGTTAATTGAAACCATCAATTATCATTGATGGTTTTCCCTTACAACTAAAACTAAACTAATTGGGAGAGGTTAAAAGTTTAGCAGCTAGCTATTTAAAGGTTCTCTAAGCGATCCTAGGTGACGTCACTTCTTGTTGACGTTCGAACTACTGTCAAACAAAACAGAGGCTAGCTAGACCTTCCCTCCTCATCCGCACACTAACCCCCCAAACCCCGCCCCCAAACCCTTCTTGTCGGTCATTGGCTGGAACAGTTTGTTATGTTTCGTTGAGCAGGTCGCCACAGTTTGTTTTTGTTGCTGTTTGTGGAGCCTGGGCTGTCTACAGAGATCGCGTTTCTTTACAGTGTGTTCAGGGCAGGCACGGCGTTATGGGTGGGCCTGACGGGCCTAGGCCCACCCACTTTTCAACAGGCCCACCCAAAACTTTTCTTCAATTTTTTTTGTCAAGAATTATAAAAAATCGCCAATTAAGCTCATAATTTGTGCTAAAATAGTCTAAATGTTTAGTTTTAAAAACAATTTTAAGCTGGTTATTTCTTGATGTTTCTGCGCAAGTTCAGCAGACGGTGTTCGGGTTTTCTTCCGATCAGAGGATGTGAGCGGAGAACGCATTTCTGAATATTCCGCTCTGTTCGCTCATTCTGCAGGCTCGCGCGCTCAACCCAGAATGGCCTGCTGGGTCGAACTTCGAAGATATGTGGAATAAGGCCTTAGGCTACTTAAATAGGGCAGGCTATAGCCTAGTATGGAAGCTTGTTTCTGCCATAGAATAAAACATTTTAAAAGATAGGCTAATTGCGACTTTATTTCACACAATTGCGACTTTAGTTCACGAAATTCTGATTTTATATCTCGCAATTCTGTGAAATAAAGCCGCAATTGCATGTTATAAAGTCAGAATTGCGTGAAATAAAGTCAGAATTGCGTGAAATAAAGTCAGAATTGCGTGAAATAAAGTCAGAATTGCGTGAAATAAAGTCAGAATTGCGTGAAATAAAGTCGCAATTGCTTCTCTTTTTTACCCATAGTTTACTTTATATCTCACAATTCTGACTTTGTAACACGAACTTTATATCTTGCAATTCTGCCTTTATATCTCCCAATTACGTAGGCCTATTATAAAGTCAGAATTGCGAGATAAACATGCAATTATGTGAAAAAAGCCAGAATTTCAAGCTATATTTCTCTGATTATTTTTTGGCTTCTGAAATGTTTTTTGTTGTTGTTTTTCTGCAATGCAGATCACTTTGTTGATATTGTGATATTGTATAGGTTACATTTTAATACATCTTCTCTGTATAATAAGTAAGTCTGTTGTTAATGAAATCGAAAATAAATAAATGGACAGATGACGTTGTTAATGAACAAGTTCTGTTCCCGAGTAGGCTATTGATTGAAACTGTCGGACAGTGTTGTTGATCTGTAATGTAGCATGTTGAAAACTTAAAACGATTAAGAATTGTGAAATATTCGGCCTCATGTTATAGGAGCAGAACTAAACTATGTTTTGGGGAAATATTACATTCCTGACCTCTTTTACAGTCTAAATATAGGCTATTATAGTTTAGATTTATTTTTTATAATATCCCATGAGTCCTAATAAATGCAATTTCAACTATTTCTGAAGTGCTTGTTTTATAAAGAGCATCGTTTTTTTCTTTTATCGGGAAACGCAGCCCAGGTAAATGCGTAATGGAGATTCCAAAGCGCTCTTCTTTGGTCAGAACCAAGGAGAGCGATCGCGGATAGTTCCGTCCATATGCACCGAAACTTTTTAACAATGCAACAAAATATTTAAAGAGCATCAAGCTATTAAAATCTATATTATGTATAGCCGGCCCTGCGTACAGATAATATAGCAGTATATTAGTCAGTAACTTTTATTAGGTTAAACAGTGATTGGATAACGTTTTAACGTTTTTAATTTAAGGCCCACCCACAATTGGTCTGGCCCATCCAAACCTGAAATCCTGGCGCCGTGCCTGGTTCAGGGGACAGGCAGCCAGCGGATAGTGAGGAGATGTTTGCTGTATGTGACAAAAAATGTTTTGGCCTAAAAAACGCGTGACATCGCTTAGAGCACCTTTAAACTTCGTGATCCATGCACATTATAGATGTCGCAGATCAGGGCTGTACACTTTTTAGGTGGTAACACTGGTTCTTGTAGAGTAACTTCACGATAGCATATATTTTATTATTTGTTTGTTTATAACAAACTATGACATTGATGAACGAATTATGACTCCAGCAGCCATATCACCCTGTAAATATAATAATAATAATAATAATAATTCATTACATTTATATAGCGCTTTTCTGGACACTCAAAGCGCTTTACATAGAAGGGGGGAATATCCTCAACCACCACCAATGTGCAGCATTCACCTGGATGATGCGACGGCAGCCATATTGCGCCAGTACGCTCACCACACACCAGCTTACTGGTGGAGAGGAGACAGTGATGAAGCCAATCAGTATATAGGGATTATTAGGAGGCCGTGATGGACAGTGGCCAAGGGGCAAATTTGGCCAGGATGCCGGGGTTACACCCCTACTCTTTATCGAAGGACATCCTGGGATTTTTTGTGACCAGAGAGAGTCAGGGCCTGTAGCCCAAGACTGGTTGCCCACTGAAGCCGAGCAGGGCTGAGCCTAGTTAGTACCTGGATGGGAGACTCCGTTTTCACAGCATAAATTCAAGTTTTTACAGGTTGGTCCCATGGACTTTTATTGTATTTTTCAATAGGTTCCGAGTGCCTGACAACTGTGAGGGGGTGAATATTTTTTTTTTTTTTTTTTTTTTTTTTTTTTTTTTTTTTTTTTTACTCGTTAGTTTAGATTGTATTTAGATATAAAATGTATGACGAATAAGGGCGTGGTTAACTTTGATAGCGTGATTGACAGCTGATAACGGGCTGCGCCCCGTGGAATTCCTGAAATTTGACGTCTCGGCCATGATCTGACACAACACATCACACCACCTCGGGATCCTTTCTGAACATTTGTATTTTGGATTTCCCAAGATGGCACTGTCCATATCCCCATAAACGGCCTCAAAACCGTTCTTCAGAAAGTCTATGGGTGACGTCACAGACACTTTGTCCATATTTTTTACAGTCTATGGGTGTAACCCCGGTGTCCTGGCCACATTCCCTCCATTGGCCCTTGCCATGGCCTTCTAATAATTCCCATCCATTGAATTGGCTCTATCACTCTCTCTCCTCTCCACTGTAGCTGGTGTGTGTGTGTGTGAGCGCACTGGTGCTGTTGTACTGTGGCTGCCACATGTCTTGAGAACATTCACCTATTAAATCAATACTACTTGGTAGAACAGCACTTGTTAGGTCTATACACATCTCTTTTTGCTACTACGGCTGCAACTAACGATTATTTTTACTGTCGTTTTTTTTTTTTTTCTTGATTAATCGATTAGATGTTTGTTCTATAAAATGACGTAAAATTGTGAAAGGTTGATCAATATTTTTTAAATAATTCTGTACTTCTATAATGTAGGCTGGACCCCACAAGGTGCTGTAGAAGAAGTGAATGAAGCTTCATCAGCTCCAGTTGAATTCCCAATGGAAAACACCAGGTCACCAGAAACACCAATGGTCATACTAAATCAACAGGAAGCAGTGGACCTGCTTAATCCCCCAACAGCTCCAACGGGACCCCCAGCAGCCCTTATTAGACCACCCTCAGTACAACCACAGCAGCAGTCCCAGAACCTGGGAAAAAGACCCCACTCCCCAGAAAGACCTGTAGCACCCTCTCCAGCTTCTCTTGATAAAGGTAAGCATATAGCTACAGTATATGAAGAGTATTGAAAATAAGTTGTAAGCCCCACAAAACCGTACTCTGATTTTGTTTACAGTTTCACATTACACAAAGTAAGAGTCCTGAAACATTTGTTATTATTATTATAATCCTGAAGAAGAAAAAAATTACACAACTGTTTTCAACATTGATAATAATAATAATATATTACACAGTGTGTCTGTGACTGTCACTTTACTCCAGGGGCTCTAGGGGGATTGTCCCTGTAAGTGCACTGTAAGTCGCCTTGGATAAAAGCGTCTGCCAAATGCAAATATACTGTGTGTATATATATTATATATATGTATAAATGTTTCTTGAGCATCATATTAGAAGAATGATTTCTGAAGGATCATGTGACACTGAAGACTGGAGTAATGCTGAAAATTCAGCTTTGGTTACAGGAATAAATTACATTTTAAAATATAATCAAATAGAAAACAGTTCTTTTAAATTGTACAAATATTTCACAATATTACTGTTTTTGCTGTATTTTCGATCAAATAAATGAAGCCTTTGAGACCTCTGAGTCTTCTTTTAAAACATTAAAAAATCTAATAATTTTGGCCACCACTGTAATATATTTTAAAACTATTATTGGATTAGAACCTTTCATTAAATTCCATGAACTGCTGCTGTTCTTATTACTTCATTACTTCAATCATGCCTGTGTTTGCCCATATTTAGCACATTGTTTCTGTGTGTTTTGGTGTCTTCCCATTCGTGGTGCACAATATATTGACTCACTATCGTTATTGCAATATCACGGTGTGCAATATCATATGAAAATGTTGCAGATAGTATGCAATATTCCATTTGTTTTGTGGAGAGTTGCATCTGTCAACTTTGGGGCTTAGTTGTGTTCAATTTAGAGCCCGCTTAACCTGCTATATAATGATCATGTTTCATTGGCTAGTTGCACGTGTAAGCACATGGGTCCACTACATGAACATACCCTATAGAACACCACAGGATGTGTGTGCATACTTCGACAGTATGTGTGTGAAGAGGGAGAGAGAGAAGAGAGTCAGAGCAAAAGAAATAACAGAAAAGATGATGAGTGTGGTTCTGGGAGACAATGAAAACATGGAGATTGGGGGCGAAAAATGATCAGAAACAGGGCCAATCAACATTTGTGTTTTTACAGATGTTTAAGAGTATCCAAATTAATATCGTTATCACAATATTCACGATCAATATTCCAATATCTTAATTTGTCAATATCGTGCAACCCTACTTCCCATAGACACTTTGAAATTGATTTTGCCCGATTTTAAAACCATTCATGTTAAACATCTAGATATTTGTACTCAGATCTCTAATATGGTCTGAAAAACCTACAGAAAAGTCTGGAATTTTTAAATGTGTATTATTCGAAATTGGTCTGTGTCTAAAGAGCATTTTTAAAGGTCTTTGTCTCGCCTTGGAAAAACATTTTGACAAATAATAAAGCTCAGTCTTCATTATAAACTGTGCCTAATTGTATTCCTCATGTGGTTGAAATGGATGCAACAATTTGCAAATTATTTTAAATATTTTTTTACATATTTTAAATGTTTCTCTGTATTTAACAGATGAAGTTGTGGAAGAAGGCTGTCCTGCTCCCACTACCGTGCGGCCAAATAAAAGGAAAGGTATGTTGATGTACTGTGTGTAAATCGGGATTTATATTAATTGTTGCGAGTTTTCATGAAGGCTGTATTTGCATTTGTAAGTGGCTGTGGTCTATTAGGTTTGGGCGATGTCCAATTCCATATGCTCATTTGTTTATTTAACAGTAGGGCTGAACATCTAATCAAAATCTTATCGAAATCACAATATGGGCTACTGCAATTTTCAAATCACAGGATGTGCAATATTTGTTAAATGAAAAATTTGTGTTAAAATACCATTTTAAATTAAATCTAGTGGCGCTGCAGAGATGTCCTGGCCGACAAATCATATTCTACAGCTCTTTGTTAGATACAAATCCTTGCAAAAATTACACCATAATCATTTAAATATGTTATTACATTGTTTGACTGTGGAAGGAGGCTGTCCTGCTCCCACTACAGTGCGCCCAAATAAAAGGAAAGGTGTGTTGATGTACTGCTTGTCCAGCTTTCTGTATAGGAGTGTGGACTGAATTACACAACATTGACTAGTATGATGGTTTTAGTTTTCACAGTCAAAAGCATGTTAGTCTGTTAGTCTCTAGCATGTTAGACAGCGATTAACAACTCCCAGGCAGCACAATAGAGATTCATTTGAATTCATGGATTTAACTTGTCTTTGTTAGGCAATATATTTATCACAACTGCCCAACCCTAAAGTTTGTGTTGATTACAGTACATTGCGAGTGTTCAATACAACTTCTGTACCATAATAACTACAATATGAAAACTGTAACTAAGTACAACCCATTCTAGCTTAATAACTTATCATTCTATAATTGCTTGTTTATTGTAGTGTTAAGCTTTGTGAATGTAATATTTTCTCCCTTCAGAATGCCCACATACAGTGACAGGGAGCCAGGATTATTACCCTGTGAAGAGGGTTGCCAAATACAAAGTTATTAAGGTTAAATACCATAGGTTACATAATGTTCTTTTATTGGTGTAATGGTCTTGAAAAAGTATTGATGATTGGTATAACTGCTAAACAGCAAATATTTGAAACTGAAAAAGTCTCACTATTTTTAGGGCCAAAAATGGAAGCGAGTGGGAGCCATGCAAACTCTGGTATGTACGACTTCTCATGGGTAACACATAGCCAATTAGTTTTACATGTACAAACTATTGACATATGTTATATAAGATTAAGGTAAGATTTGTCTATATAGTTAAATATATTCTTTCTTTTGGTGTTTTGATGACGGTGGCCCAAACTACACGGGCTGCATTATGTGAAAGTGTCTCTCTCTCTCTCTCTCTCTCTCTCTCTCTCTGTCTCTCTCTCTCTGTCTCTCTCTCTCTGTCTCTCTCTCTCTGTCTCTCTCTCTGTCTCTCTCTCTGTCTCTCTCTCTGTCTCTCTCTCTGTCTCTCTCTCTGTCTCGGTCTCTCTCACTCTCTCACTCAAGAGAAAAGATATAGATAAAAGAGAAAAGCAAAGGAGACATGACCTGTTGCCTTAAGGCTAACGCAATTTAATTCTCAATACTTAGAATTCACTGTTACCTTGCGGATGGCTTATATGCCCCATGTAGTTACATTGGAGCTCATTTTTAATTAAGTTTCTCAAAAGTAATGTAATCGGAGACATTTTTCATTTTAGGACATCATTATCATAAATCTACAATGCACAGATACAGAAATTGTCTGTTACAGCATTACTGCCTTAATTAATAACTGGATCAATATATTTAGTGTCAGCTCGTGATCTTCATTTGTCACATATGTTGTCTCACAGTAAATGTGGACTTCACATTACTCATTTTTGAGTTACTAAGACAAAATCAATTAATGCTTCTCAAACTGAGCAGTTGGTCTAATGGAAAGCAAGATAAACCTACCAAAAATGTAAAACACTTTGGAGTATTGTGCACACCAAACAGTGATTCATGTCAGAAACATAACAGATTATAGGATTTCCTTGCATTGTAGTTGATTAACATTAGCCTACTGTGATGTACTGTAATGAAACCCCACTCAAAGACAGCTATTTGGAAAACATCTAAAGGAAGTCTTAACGTGTCTATTTGTGTTTGCAGTTCATCTGCAGAACCAAAACATCTAATTGCATATTTCCTTTTTGTGTTACAGTGGAAAGAAGTGGCCATTGGAGTGGGTGTCGGATATGGACACTTGTTAGTGCTTCTAACAGGTGCCCAAGAAGGTGCTGGAGCACTTTTTTGTGTGTGTAATAGTTTGCCTTTTTTCTTGCTGTTGTCAAAATAAACGCTTCTTGCAACTGGACCCTTTCATTGCCACTTTCAGGTGTATTTCATTGTGCACTTTATATTGGATATTAATACTTTCGTGTTTTGCACATCTCTTACCCAGTGTAAACCTCTGACACCATCTCTTACCCATCCTGGTTTTATTTAGCTATTTAAGGACTTGATAGTTTTCCCCAATCAATAGTTTAGTTAATATCACTCTCGCAGTCGTGCTGCTGTTCGAGATTGCAGTGATTAGGCCGTCGGCTGCAGGAGATCATGTGACTGACATTCAATCCAACAGCACAATTACATATTTTATCATAATATTGTCACATCTGATTTTATTTTAATTTTTTTCAGGTTCAAATGCACTGGAGGTAATGTGCTGGAGGGTTCCCGCCCACCCTTGATCTGCTGGGGCGACTGGGGCAACTGGAGTCCAACATGTCTTAGAGGAATCTGTGGCCTCAAGACCCGGGTAGAAGAGTCACAGGGAAGCGAAGGAGACGACACCGCTCTCAATGACGTGATCATGTTCTGCTGTGATTAAGGTGATGTGATCGCAATCAAACTCAGACTGACACACACTGCACATCCACTAAATCTGTTTATTCTTTCAGGTGTAAGAGGATGACAAGAAGAACAGCAAGAAGATCAAATGTATTGTAATTATTGATCATACTATGATAAACTAACATGAACCATGTCTTACAACAGTTTTGTAATGTAATTCTGTAAAGTCAGCCGGTCCTCATCACCAAAAAATTAAGCCTAACCGGATGATCAGGACATTTACATCCCGCCTAATGGAGTTCAATTCTTATTCTCGTAGGTTAGTGATTCTTCTGAAGACTCCTGAACTTCTGCTGAAACTGTCGTCAAATATCAGCAATAAAGACTTTCTAAACAGAACCTTTTCACATTGTTTTGCTCAACACTTTACATCAGATCGTTCATTACATTAGTGCATGTGGCAGATTGTCTAAAGTGACTTATATTGCATTCAAAGTAATTGTCTTATCCGTTCATGCATTCCCTGAGAATGACCAGCATACTCTACAGGAACACTACATTAAAGTGTAATTTTGAAGGCCTTTATTTACCTCCCAGAGCCTGTGGAGCACTTATGATGGAAATATGCACTTTTATGGCCATTCACTGCCATTGTAAAGCTTGGAAGAGCCAGGATGTTTTTTTTATATAACTCTGATTGTGTTGGTTTGAAAAAAGAAAGTCATATACACCTAGGATGGCTTCAGGGTTAGTGAATCATGGGGTTATTTAAATTTTTGGGTGAACTATCCCTTTAAGCCTGGAAGTTAATATATGCAAAGTAAAATTATATATTTTAAGTATTTTTTTTAAAATACAAATTACAGTCTTTCAAAGTATTTAATTACTAATTACATTTAATTTATTTTTAAGGAAAATACAAATTACAAAATACTCCAAAGTAATTAAATACGTATTTAAAATAGATGTAATTAAAATACTGCCCATCTCTGCTGATGACGAGCAGGAGTAACGTTTGCACTGGACTTTTTTATTTTCAACTGGGTTTTATATTCAAACAGCGTTAACCTGTATGTTCACCATGGTCCATTTAAGCATAATAAAAAGAATACAATAGCCTACAAAATCACATCAAGGTGAAGATATAAGTGAACATTTGAACCTTTGAATAGGCTAACCTGGTCTCACAGAGTTCAGTGAAATGAACACGGCTCCTAAACTCAAAATCTGTGGCAGTTTCACGGAATCGCCGAAAATTCTGTGATGGACCCACGGAAGTGATGCCTATGTAAGTCAATGACAGGCAGCATCCGTGGTCCACACACGGATTCCCTGTTCCAACACCTGGAATTCTGAACTTCCCTACTTCCCCTCCGGGAATCCCTGCCGCCATTTTGAAGTGCGTTCCACTTCGTGAAGTGAACGAGGGAAGTTTATATGGACAGACCCTCGATTTTGACCGAGGGAGTGAGTCTACTTCATGTACACTTCAGGCAGCTCCATATACCCCAATGCAACACGAGTGTGACGTCTCCTCAGATCTAATCACAACCACCACAAACAACTCTATGATATATAATTGTTTTATTTTTATTTAAAACAACCCAAACACATTGTAGCCAAGTCAATAGGGGGCGCTGCTGAGGGTATCTGTAGAGGGTGTACTTTCCCTTTAAATATGCCACTTCCTGTGAGCGGTAAGGTTGCAGTACCCCTAGATATCCATAATAAAGGCTAGATGTCTAGTCCGCGCTGCTGGCCAATGGAGGTCGACGTCCGCACCTGGCGGCCATCTTGTCACAGGCAGCTCGCACACTCGTAACATTGTGTTTTAATGGTGCATGTACTTTTTAAATAACCATAACTTGCTCAATTTTCTACCGATTTTCAAACGGTTTGTTATAAACGTCAGAGATGTAGTTATGACACTGCATACTTATGAATATTAAGTGTATAAATAAATCATCCAGAATTATAGCCACGTTAATAACGTTTGTAAGAAACCAAATCGTTTGTAAATTCGTCAAGATTTCAACTATATAAGAGTATTTGTGTTCGTGCCGATCACTCATCTTACATCAGGCACCACAGAGCCCGCCAGAAAGCTTGCCTGTGACAAGATGGCCGACGATGATGACGATAGAGACTCCGCCGTAAGACATCTAGCCTTAATTGTGGATATCTATGGCAGTACCTGAATTGTTTGGCATGGTCGCTGGAAGAACAAGCTCTGGTAGGTTTACTTTAATAGGTGTTAAAAAAAACACAAAACATTGAAACAGTTTAGTTTACTTAAAATATTTCAGTTCTGTGAACTTGAAAGAAAAATAAAGTGCTAAATACTCATAAAAGTTAATTTGACTAAACTAATTAGTTTAATTTAAGTTTGTCTGACTAAAACCAATTAATTATTTTGAGCGTAAGGGTTTCCTGTGAGAATGATCAAGCAGACACAGAGAATGTGTACCATAACATTTTCAAGTTTAATAAGGAAAGAAGCTCATTATTATACAAGATTAAGCAAAATCATCCGGCTCTTTCTTTGGTTAGTCAGTAGAACATGTCTGCTTCTTTTATCAGCCAATCAGAACATTACATTTATATGTATTTAAATTCAGCCAAACATATTACATTTTGTGATAATGACCGGCTAACTTTACAGATTTACATTATAAAACTGTTGTATGACATGGTTTATGTTAGTTTCTCAAAAAATTATGATCAATAATTGGAATACATTTGATCTTCTTGCTGTTCTTGTTGTCATCCTCTTACACCTGAAAGAAAAATCAGATTTAGTAAATCTGCAGTCACTATTAGTAAGATCTGAGCTTTTGATTGCGATCACGTCACCTTAATCACAGCAGAACATGATCACGTTATTGAGAGCGGTGTCGTCTCCTTTTCCCTGTGGCTTTTCTACCAGTGTCTTGATGCCACAGATTCCTCTTCCATGACACGTTGGGCTCCAGTCGCCCCAGTTGCCCCAGTTTGTGCCGTCACCCTCCAGCACAAAACCTCCAGTGCAGGTGAACCTGGAAAAATTCAGATGTGACAATATTATGATAAAATATGTTATTGCGCAGTCGGATTGAATGTCAGTCACATGATCACCTACAGCAATCACAATCTCGAACAGCAGCACGACTGCGAGTGTGATATTAACTAAAGTATTGATGGGGGAAAACTGAGTCCTTACAGAGCAAAATAAACCCAGGATGGGTAAGAGATGGTGTAAGAGGTATACACTGGGTAAGAGATGGTGTAACTTATAGCACCACACACTCACTTGATGTTGTTTGCGGCCGTATCATCTCCTTGTCCTTGGGAAGATTCAACTCTCAGCTGGAATGATGTCAGGAATCCAGAAGAAGGACACCATTTGACATCTGTCCACTCACCCCAGCTGAAGAAAACACACACAGAGGTTGCCTGATCAAATCAATCATTAATTTCAAGAAAATCCTCAATTTACTTCAATAGCTTAAACACTTAATGCAAGATTGTTAATAATCTGAGACCATTACCCTCCTACGTCGGACTCAATTGAGTTGTGGTCACGTGAGCCTGGCCGATCGACACAGTAAAGACGAATCCCATTGAGCGCTGTATCATCACCGTCAATTGGTCTTTCCACCTTAAAACAACAACATTGAGACAATCTTCCACTTGAAAGAGTAAACTCTAACCCAAAACTTAGTAACATTTATCTTCATGCTCTTTAGTATTACACAGACACTTTAAAGATCTTAAGCAGGTGCAGTTCCCTGGAGAAACCTGGAATTAAATGACAAACAGCAACTCCACAGTTTTGAAGCTTTGAAGCGCTTACCCCCTCCATAATAGCAAAATAGAGTCAACTTACCCTCAGACTAAACCCTGCGGCGTACCTTCCACTTGGACACATGCTCTTATATCCCCACGATCCCCAATTCATCCCATTCGACACCGTCATCTCAGATCTGTAATATCGGTCAACGCTCCGCTCATAACGACGTACTGGAGGCCGACCGCTCACATGCCCAATAATGGCCAGCAGTGAAAACATCATGGAAAAGAAGTGATGCATTGCTACAGCACTGGCCTGATTGATAAATACAGATTGTTAGACTAATTTTCAGGTAGACTATCTGCAGCCTGTAGGAAACTCAGACGTGAAGACCAGGATACTTGGTTGTATCTTCAGCAGGATTCTTTACTGAGAACACGAGCTGTCGGGAGATGCAGTCATACAGTCTGACTAAAGCAACTTTACATGGTGTCTTACAGGGCAGTCCTTAAAAGTGTTGACCTTACACACAGCCTTACACATGACCACTTAATCGAATCATCTAAAGACAATAGAGGCTATTACCCCCAACTGAAGATAATGCCCCCCCCCCCCCTCACCCCTTGTTTAAACATCACATGCTCACAAAAACTAAGACTTTGTAATCATTCAAAGAAGATCAAAGACTGACCAAACCCCTTCAATGGAAACTATATTCAATTTAATCAGTAAATTGATGCCATCATGTTCACCTTGAATGCCCAATAGTGTTGTTCACCTTAGTTTTTCATGTGATGTAATGTAAGGATGTAGGATCAGCAGATCTTAAACGTATTCTTAAATTTGTAATTTTGCAAGCCTCAGCTATCAGTGATCAGGTGGAAACCGGCGCCTCAACCCTTGTGATGTGAAAATGATCAAGCAGACACAGAGACTGTGTAGTACCATAACATTCTCAAGTTTATTAAGGAAAACCCCTAGTGAAAAAAGTATACTTTATTGGATTTGAAATATATTCCCGTTTTTCAATAGTAAATTGCAAATATACTAACAAAGATTGTACTATCTTTAAATATATTATTATTAAAGTATATTAGCATCAGAACATTTTCAAGTTTATTAAGGAAAAAATCTCATTATACACAAGATTAAGCAAAATCATCCAGGAGTGTGTTTCCCGAACAACGAACGCAACTCGCTGCTTAACTACCATGGTACGATGCCTCATTGGAGAAATCAACTAACTAGTCACGACCGTTTCTCGCAAAGCGGTCGTTCAACCATGTTGGTTTATGAAGTCTCGCACAAGTAAAAACTTATTTTAATTAATTTGTTTGAGATCGAATTAACGTATATGATTTGCTATAAATTACAGACATGGCATCTGAGGACTATTATTTCTCATTTTTCTCAGTTATTTTGCTTTATTTCCAGATTTAATCATAGGCTCGTTCTTACATAGTAGAGCTCGTTCGCACATGCGCACTCTTCAAAAACGGTGCTTTCAATTCAATTCAATTCAAATGTATTTGTATAGCGCTTTTCACAATACATATTGTTTCAAAGCAGCTTTACAGAAAGGGCATTTCAGAAATGTACATAGAAAAATACAGTTAGTTAATCATGTATTAATTTAGGGCATAACATATCGCAGGCGTCGAGTCGTCTCTTCACAGGCGTCGAGTCGTCTCTTCACAGGCGTCGAGTCGTCTCTTCACAGGCGTCGAGTCGTCTCTTCACAGGCGTTTAGTCGTCTCTTCATAGGCGTATAGTCGTCTCTTCACAGGCGTCGAGTCGTCTCTTCACAGGCGTATAGTCGTCTCTTCACAGGCGTCGAGTCGTCTCTTCACAGGCGTATAGTCGTCTCTTCACAGGCGTCGAGTCGTCTCTTCACAGGCGTCGAGTCGTCTCTTCGCAGGCGTTTAGTCGTCTCTTCACAGGCGTCGAGTCGTCTCTTCACAGGCGTCGAGTCGTCTCTTCACAGGCGTTTAGTCGTCTCTTCACAGGCGTCGAGTCGTCTCTTCACAGGCGTCGAGTCGTCTCTTCACAGGCGTCGAGTCGTCTCTGCACAGGCGTCGAGTCGTCTCTTCACAGGCGTCGAGTCGTCTCTTCACAGGCGTCGAGTCGTCTCTTCACAGGCGTCGAGTCGTCTCTTCACAGGCGTCGAGTCGTCTCTTCACAGGCGTCGAGTCGTCTCTTCACAGGCGTTTAGTCGTCTCTTCACAGGCGTTTAGTCGTCTCTTCACAGGCGTCGAGTCGTCTCTTCACAGGCGTTTAGTCGTCTCTTCACAGGCGTTTAGTCGTCTCTTCACAGGCGTCGAGTCGTCTCTTCACAGGCGTTTAGTCGTCTCTTCACAGGCGTCGAGTCGTCTCTTCACAGGCGTTTAGTCGTCTCTTCACAGGCGTCGAGTCGTCTCTTCACAGGCGTCGAGTCGTCTCTTCACAGGCGTCGAGTCGTCTCTTCACAGGCGTTTAGTCGTCTCTTCACAGGCGTCGAGTCGTCTCTTCACAGGCGTCGAGTCGTCTCTTCACAGGCGTTTAGTCGTCTCTTCACAGGCGTCGAGTCGTCTCTTCACAGGCGTCGAGTCGTCTCTTCACAGGCGTCGAGTCGTCTCTTCACAGGCGTCGAGTCGTCTCTTCACAGGCGTTTAGTCGTCTCTTCACAGGCGTCGAGTCGTCTCTTCACAGGCGTTTAGTCGTCTCTTCACAGGCGTCGAGTCGTCTCTTCACAGGCGTTTAGTCGTCTCTTCACAGGCGTCGAGTCGTCTCTTCACAGGCGTTTAGTCGTCTCTTCACAGGCGTTTAGTCGTCTCTTCACAGGCGTCGAGTCGTCTCTTCACAGGCGTCGAGTCGTCTCTTCACAGGCGTTTAGTCGTCTCTTCACAGGCGTCGAGTCGTCTCTTCACAGGCGTTTAGTCGTCTCTTCATAGGCGTCGAGACATCTCTTCTCAGGCGTCGAGTCGTCTCTTCACAGGCGTGTAGTCGTCTCTTCACAGGCGTCGAGTCGTCTCTTCACAGGCGTGTAGTCGTCTCTTCATAGGCGTCGAGTCGTCTCTTCACAGGCGTTGAGTCGTCTCTTCACAGGTGTTGAGTCGTCTCTTCACAGGTGTTGAGTCGTCTCTTCACAGGCGTTTAGTCGTCTCTTCACAGGCGTTTAGTCGTCTCTTCACAGGCGTCGAGTCGTCTCTTCACAGGCGTCGAGTCGTCTCTTCTCAGGCGTCGAGTCGTCTCTTCACAGGCGTTTAGTCGTCTCTTCACAGGCGTCGAGTCGTCTCTTCACAGGCGTTTAGTCGTCTCTTCACAGGCGTCGAGTCGTCTCTTCACAGGCGTTTAGTCGTCTCTTCATAGGCGTTTAGTCGTCTCTTCACAGGCGTCGAGTCGTCTCTTCACAGGCGTTTAGTCGTCTCTTCACAGGCGTTTAGTCGTCTCTTCACAGGCGTCGAGTCGTCTCTTCACAGGCGTTTAGTCGTCTCTTCATAGGCGTTTAGTCGTCTCTTCACAGGCGTCGAGTCGTCTCTTCACAGGCGTTTAGTCGTCTCTTCATAGGCGTCGAGTCGTCTCTTCACAGGCGTGTAGTCGTCTCTTCACAGGCGTTTAGTCGTCTCTTCACAGGCGTTTAGTCGTCTCTTCACAGGCGTCGAGTCGTCTCTTCTCAGGCGTCGAGTCGTCTCTTCTCAGGCGTCGAGTCGTCTCTTCACAGGCGTTTAGTCGTCTCTTCACAGGCGTCGAGTCGTCTCTTCACAGGCGTCGAGTCGTCTCTTCACAGGCGTTTAGTCGTCTCTTCACAGGCGTCGAGTCGTCTCTTCACAGGCGTCGAGTCGTCTCTTCACAGGCGTCGAGTCGTCTCTTCACAGGCGTCGAGTCGTCTCTTCACAGGCGTCGAGTCGTCTCTTCAGAGGCGTCGAGTCGTCTCTTCACAGGCGTTTAGTCGTCTCTTCACAGGCGTCGAGTCGTCTCTTCACAGGCGTTTAGTCGTCTCTTCACAGGCTTCGAGTCGTCTCTTCACAGGCGTCGAGTCGTCTCTTCACAGGCGTCGAGTCGTCTCTTCACAGGCGTTTAGTCGTCTCTTCACAGGCGTCGAGTCGTCTCTTCACAGGCGTTTAGTCGTCTCTTCACAGGCGTCGAGTCGTCTCTTCACAGGCGTCGAGTCGTCTCTTCACAGGCGTCGAGTCGTCTCTTCACAGGCGTCGAGTCGTCTCTTCACAGGCGTCGAGTCGTCTCTTCACAGGCGTCGAGTCGTCTCTTCACAGGCGTCGAGTCGTCTCTTCACAGGCGTCGAGTCGTCTCTTCACAGGCGTCGAGTCGTCTCTTCACAGGCGTCGAGTCGTCTCTTCACAGGCGTCGAGTCGTCTCTTCACAGGCGTCGAGTCGTCTCTTCACAGGCGTCGAGTCGTCTCTTCACAGGCGTCGAGTCGTCTCTTCACAGGCGTTTAGTCGTCTCTTCACAGGCGTCGAGTCGTCTCTTCACAGGCGTCGAGTCGTCTCTTCACAGGCGTTTAGTCGTCTCTTCACAGGCGTCGAGTCGTCTCTTCACAGGTGTTTTGTCTAATTTCTAATACTAAATAATACTAAAGAGCATGAAGATAAATGTTACTAAGTGTTTGGTTAGAGTTTACTCTTTAAAGTGGAAGATTGTCTCAATGTTGTTGTTTTAAGGTGGAAAGACCAATTGACGGTGATGATACAGTACGGTCAGTAGAACATGTCTGCTTCTTTTATGAGCCAATCAGAACATTACATTTATATGTATTTAAATTTAGCCACTCATATTATATTTTGTGATAATGACCGGCTAACTTTACAGATTTACATTATAAAACTGTTGTATGACATGGTTTATGTTGGTTTCTCAAAAATATGATCAATAATTGCAATACATTTGATCTTCTTGCTGTTCTTGTTGTCATCCTCTTACACCTGAAAGAAAGATCAGATTTAGTAAATCTGTAGTCACTATTAGTAAGATCTGAGCTTTTGATTGCGATCACATCACCTTAATCACAGCAGAACATGATCACGTTATTGAGAGCGGTGTCGTCTCCATTTCCCTGTGGCTTTTCTATCCGGGTCTTGATGCCACAGGTTCCTTTTCCATGACACGTTGGGCTCCAGTCGCCCCAGTTGCCCCAGTTTGTGCCGTCACCCTCCAGATAAGAACCTTCAGTGCAGGTGAACCTGGAAAAAATTCAGATGTGACAATATTATGATAAAATACGTTATTGCGCAGTCGGATTGAATGTCAGTCACATGATCACCTACAGTAATCACAATCTCGAACAGCAGCACGACTGCGAGTGTGATATTAACTAAAGTATTGATGGGGGAAAACTGAGTCCTCGTGACTAGTTAGTTGATTTCTCCAATGAGGCATCGTACTATGGTAGTTAAGCAGCGAGTTGCGTTCGTTGTTCGGGAAACACACTCCTGGATGATTTTGCTTAATCTTGTGTATTATGAGATTTTTTCCTTAATAAACTTGAAAATGTTCTGATGCTAATATACTTTTAATATATTTAAAGATAGTAAAGTCTTTGTTAGTATATTTGCAATTTACTATTGAAAAACGGGAATATATTTCAAATCCAATAAAGTATACTTTTTCACTAGGGGTTTTCCTTAATAAACTTGAGAATGTTATGGTACTACACAGTCTCTGTGTCTGCTTGATCATTTTCACATCACAAGGGTTGAGGCGCCGGTTTCCACCTGATCACTGATAGCTGAGGCTTGCAATATTACAAATTTAAGAATACTTTTAAGATCTGCTGATCCTACATCCTTACATTACATCACATGAAAAACTAAGGTGAACTATTGGGCATTCAAGGTGAACATGATGGCATCAATTTACTGATTAAATTGAATATAGTTTCCATTGGAGGAGTTTGGTCAGTCTTTGATCTTCTTGAAATGATTACAAAGTCTTAGTTTTTGTGAGCATGTGATGTTTAAACAAGGGGGGGGGGGTGTACCATTATCTTCAGTCGGGGGTAATAGCCTCTATTGTCTTTAGATGATTCGATTAAGTGGTCATGTGTAAGGCTGTGTGTAAGGTCAACACTTTTAAGGACTGCCCACTGAATGCCTATAAGACACCATGTAAAGTTGCTTTAGTCAGACTGTATGACTGCATCTCCCGACAGCTCGTGTTCTCAGTAAAGAATCCTGCTGAAGATACAACCAAGTATCCTGGTCTTCACGTCTGAGTTTCCGACAGGCTGCAGATAGTCTACCTGAAAATTAGTCTAACAATCTGTTTTTATCAATCAGGCCAGTGCTGTAGCAATGCATCCCTTCTTTTCCATGATGTTTTCACTGCTGGCCATTATTGGGCATGTGAGCGGTCGGCCTCCAGTACGTCGTTATGAGCGGAGCGTCGACCGATCTTACAGATCTGAGATGACGGTGTCGAATGGGATGAATTGGGGATCGTGGGGATACAAGAGCATGTGTCCAAGTGGATGGTACGCCGCAGGGTTTAGTCTGAGGGTAAGTTGACTCTATTTTGCTAATATGGAGGGGATGAGCGCTTCAAAGGATCAAAACTGTGGAGTTTCTGTTTGACATTTAATTCCAGGTTTTTTCCAGGGAACTGCACCTGCTTAAGATCTTTAAAGTGTCTGTGTAATACTAAAGAGCATGAAGATAATAAATGTTACTAAGTGTTGGGTTAGAGTTTACTCTTTCAAGTGGAAGATTGTCTCAATGTTGTTGTTTTAAGGTGGAAAGACCAATTGATGGTGATGATACAGCGCTCAATGGGATTCGTCTTTACTGTGTCGATCGGCCAGGCTCACGTGACTACAACTCAATTGAGTCCGACGTAGGAGGGTAATGGTCTCAGATTATTAACAATTCTTGCATTAAGTGTTTAAGCTATTTAAGTAAATTGAGGATTTTCTTGAAAATAATAATTGATTTGATCAGGCAACCTCTGTGTGTGTTTTCTTCAGCTGGGGTGAGTGGACAGATGTCAAATGGTGTCCTTATTCTGGATTCCTGACATCTTTCCAGCTGAGAGTTGAATCTCCCCAAGGAAAAGGAGATGATACGGCCGCAAACAACATCAAGTGAGTGTGTGGTGCTATAAGATATAACATCTCTTACCCAGTGTATACCTCTTACACCATCTCTTACCCATCCTGGTTTTATTTAGCTATTTAAGGACTCAGTTTTCCCCATCAATACTTTAGTTAATATCACACTCGCAGTCGTGCTGCTGTTCAAGATTGTGATTGCTGTAGGTGATCATGTGACTGACATTCAATCCGACAGCACAATAACATATTTTATCATAATATTGTCACATCTGATTTTTTTCCAGGTTCACCTGCACTGGAGGTCATGTGCTGGAGGGCGACGGCACAGACTGGGGCAACTGGGGCCACTGGAGCCCAACGTGTTATGGAAAAGGAATCTGTGGCATCAAGACCCAGATAGAAAAGCCACAGGGAAGCGGAGACGACACCGCTCTCAATAACGTGATCATGTTCTGCTGTGATTAAGGTGATGTGATCACAATCAAAGACTCAGATCTTACTAATAGTGACTGCAGATATAGAACTAAATCTGATTTTTCTTTCAGGTGTAGGAGGATGAGAACAAGAACACCAAGAATATCAAATATATTGTAATTATTGATCATCATATTATGATAAACTAACATGAACCATGTCATACAACAGTTTTGTGATGTAAATCTGTAAAGTCAACCAGTCATTATCACAAAATAAAGCCTAAACAGATGATCGGGACATTTACATCCTGCCTATTATTGGAGTTGAAGTTATTTTCTAATGTTATTTGAGCATGGGCTGAAAGGAATGCAGATAATATTGGATGTTTGGTTCATAATTATGTGGAAATTAATTATTATAATTACATGACAATATTTACTGACGGAGCTAAAGACCCAAGGAGTGAGCATAGGAGTAGGAGTATATATACCGGAGTTTAATGTTGTAATATGCAAAAGAATTAATGATGGAGTGTCTGTATTTACAGCTGAAATTATTGCTATAATAGGATTACAATGGATAGAAGAGGTGAGGCCCGAGAGAGTTGTAATTTGTTCAGACTCTGCTGCTCCTTGTGGTGGCAAACAATTTAACATCACTGAATAAGAGACAAACATGTACCAATTGTCTTTAGTTAATAATTGTCTAAGTTATTTATTTTCTTGCAAGAAAAGGTCAACAGTCATACAGTCATACAAAGTGCCTGCAGAGTTTGACCACGATTTGGGGCATTCTTCCTTCTTTATAGTTGTTCCTCCCCCTAGGTTGTTTCTGGAGGCTAAATGAAGATATGTCTTAGCCATAACTAACCTATTGTTTAGATTGTTTTATCATACTACCCTTGATTGGAGACCCTCTGTCTCGGTCATAAACTTGGTCAAATTAACAAGGACATATATCGACACTACATTAGTCTTATTTAATTCATCATATTTCTAAGATTCTAAATATAATCAAATGCCAACATAAAGAACATATTAAATTTCTTCCACAACCTCTTAGTAGTTTAAACTCAAAAGAAACCTCTAGAGATGATTTATTGTTGGAAATATTTACAACACTGTTAGAATACATAGAGTTGGAACTGATGTACAGTTTTGTCGGGTTCCTGCTCATGCTGGTGTAGAGGGAAATGAGAAGGCAGATGAGATTGCAAAGATAGCGTTGAGATTAAACAAGAATGAAATTATGAAATTTTCCATTTGGAAAAGGTGAGGCTAAATCATTCATTAAAAAGGTAGTGAGGGATTTGTGGCAGAAGAAGTGGGACTCAGATAACAAAGGAAGACACTATTATAATATACAAAAATCAATCACGGTGAAAACATATAAAGGGAAGTGTAGAAAAGAGGAAGTGGCTCTTGCAAGATTAAAACTTGGAAAAGAAGCGAGCGAGAAGAGCGGAATATTCAGAAATGCGCTCTCCGGAATATTAAAATAATTCATCATTTGTTTATAGCTTATAGCTACACTGCCCATCATTTTAATCCAATATCAAACACAGTATGTTATGTCTATTTAAAAATAATAATTATTTCACGTTTTTAAAGGACAACTCCGGCGCAAAATGAACCTTTGGTCTAATAACACATTGGTACCTAGTCAACCGTTATCTGAGATTTGTTTTCATGATAATCGAATGTAAAGAGTTTTATCTCTAAAAACTGTTTAGCGTATAACGCTAGTATATTGGGCATAGAGTAAGGAAAAATAAAAATCGCTAGTTAATACCACTAACAAGGCTCAAAATAGACCCACACTAACACGGTAACATAATGAGGGTCCCTACATGCAAACCGAAGAAGTTCTCAATTCTTCGATTTGCATGTAGGGACCCTCATTATGTTACCGTGTTAGTGTGGGGCTATTTTGAGCCTTGTTAGTGGCGATTTTTATTTTTCATTACTCTATGCCCAATATACTAGCGTTATACGCTAAACAGTTTTTAGAGATAAAACTCTTTACATTCGATTATCATGAAAACAAATCTCAGAGAACGGTCGACTAGGTACCAATGTGTTATTAGACCAAAGGTTCATTTTGCGCCGGAGTTGTCCTTTAAGTACAAAATGATGTTAGTCCACAGCCCCCCACCAGGGGGTGCTGATGCTACGACGAGGGGGGCTGTAGCACACCTCTTCCCGCGCTACTGTGAGTAGCTGTAGCAGGCTAGTGTGGGAAATAATGCAATAACACAACATGGATAAATTTGTGACACGGACCTCAAAAGTTCCAGACCTCAAAAAGACCAGAGCCAGCAGAGAGACACAAACCAGACGGGCCTAATCAACCAAAAAGCCATCCGAAAAGAAAATATGATGAAGGGTATATCTTGCTCTTGGATTCACGACAGCGGTGGTGGGGGCTGAGGAGAGACCGATGTGTGTTCTGTGTCTTAAACCGCTAGCAGCAGACAGTATGACGTATGAGACCCAACAAATTAAGACGACACCTAGAGACCACACACCCCAGTCACCTCAATAAGCCACTTGATTTCTTTCAAAGAAAACTGGCAGAATACCGTCAACAGGAGACTCGCATGGTAAAAGCTGCATCAGTAAACAGTAAAGCACAGATGGGTTCATATCTAGTGGCATACAGAATTGCACAATGCAAAAAACCACACACAATTGCAGAGCAGCTCATTCTCCCCGCTGACATGGTGTCAATTATGCTTGACGAGACAAGCGCAGCAAAATTAAAAGCTGCCCCCCTGTCAAACGACACAGTTGCGAGACGTATGTGCAACATTTCAAGAGATCTTGAGGAACAACTCATAGAAAAATTAAAAGACGGTCGTTTTGCATTACAAGTGGACGAAGCTACTGACAGCAATAAAGACTGCTTGTTCATCTCGTACGTCCGCTTTGTGAATGGCGAGTCACTGTGCGAGGATTTGCTGTTTTGCAAATACATAAAAAATAGAGCCACAGCTGATGAGCGGTTTAAGATCATGGAGAGTTACCTCAAAGAACACGGCCTTAAATGGGAAAACGTCTCAGGTTACTACTGTAACCATAGTTCCCTGAGAAAGGGAACGAGACGATGCGTCACTTGACGCTTTGGGAACGCCCCCAGCGTGCATGCGTCTGAGCATCAATGTCAACTAGTCCAATGGAAAGAATGAGCGTCACGGGCGGGTGACGTCATGACCAGGAAGGGATAAAGGCTCACCCGGTGAAACGCGGCATTAGCTTCAAAAAGTCGAAGCAAGCCGATCACAGGGAAGCAGGAAGTATGGCAGGGTGACGCATCGTCTCGTTCCCTTTCTCAGGGAACTATGGTTACAGTAGTAACCTGAGACGTTCCCTTTCGAGGGAACTCGCGATGCGTCACTTGACGCTTTGGGAACGAGAATACCCAAACCGCCAGAATTCCAAGTACCTGAGTGTCAGTCTGTTGGAACTAAGCACTAAGCACCTGAGAACCTGGGGCAGCATCCAGGTCCAAACTGTAAAACCTGACGAATGTGAGCGGTGAGGACCAGCCTGCCGCATCACAAACGTCTTGGAGGGAAACCCCAAATAACAAGGCTTTAGAGGCCGCCATACCCCTCGTTGAGTGAGCTCTGACCACCAAGGGACACGGATGGTCAGAGTACTCGTATGCAAGTGAAATAGCCTCGACTATCCACTTGCTAACCGTCTGTTTAGAAGCAGGAAGACCCTTCTTAGGTGATCCAAAGCAAATAAATAACTGGTCGGACTTCCTCATAGACGATGTCCGATGAACATAATTATCCAGTGCTCGCACTGGACACAAGAGGTTCAGCCTTTCCTGGTCCGCAGATGTAAAAGGAGGAGGACAGAAAGCCTGCAGCACGATAGGCCTCGGAATCAAGGTCGGCACCTTAGGGACGTATCCCTGTTTTGGATATAAGAACGCCTTGACCATCCCCGGTGCAAATTCAAGGCAAGTGGGGGAAACCGAAAGGGCCTGAAGGTCTCCAACTCTCTTAAGGGACGAAATAGCTAGCAGAAAGATAGTCTTAAGGGTAAGAAATTTCTCTGAAACCGAATCTAAGGGCTCGAATGGAGCCCTAGACAGGCCTTCTAGTACTATTGCCAAATCCCAAGCTGGCACCCTAGTGCGAGTTGCAGGCCTCAGCCTCAATGTGCCACGAAGGAAACGTGTAATCAGGGGGTCTCGACCCAACGATGTACCCCCAACCAGGGCGTGGTAAGCCGCAATGGCCGCCACGTAAACCTTAAGTGTGGAAGGACATAAACCTGACGTAAAGCGCTCCTGCAAGAACTCGAGTACTGTGTTCACAGAACAGTTAACCGGATCCCACTGATGTCGGTGACACCATACAGAAAAAACTTTCCATTTCAGCGCATATAGTTTCCTAGTAGCTGGAGCTCTGGAGCTTAGGATGGTCTCAGCAGCCTCAGCTGAGAGACCACTCTCTATGAGTTGGGCCCCCTCAGAGGCCAAACCCACAGGTTCCAAATCTCTGGTCGAGGGTGAAATATTGTGCCCCCGGCCTGAGACAGAAGGTCTCTCCTGATCGGGATCTCCAAGGGAGGACCGTCTAAGAGATGGATCAGGTCCGCAAACCAGATCCGACTCGGCCAGCGTGGTGCTACAAGCAGTAGGCTTATTCCGTACTGGCGGACTCGTTCCAGAACTCCTGGGAGCAGAGCAACAGGGGGAAATGCGTACAGACGTAGCCTCGGCCACGTCTGCACCATAGCATCCAGCCCCAGGGGGGCTGGGTGAGTAAGGGAGAACCAAAGTGGACAGTGCGTCGTGTGCTGAGACGCAAACAGATCCACCTCTGCTTGGCCGTAAAACTCCCAAATTTTTTCCACCGCCTCGGGGTGGAGTCTCCAGTCCCCTGGCCTCAGCTCCTGCCTCGACAGGATGTCTGCCCCCACATTCTGGTCCCCAGGAATATACACTGCCCTCAGGGAGAGTACCTTCCCCAGAGACCACAGGAGGATCTGGTGCGCCAGTTTGCAGAGCGGACGCGACCGCAGACCCCCCTGACGGTTCAGATAAGAGACCACTGATGTGTTGTCTGTTCGTACAAGCACATGATGGCCCCTCAGGTCTGGGAGAAACTGTCTCAACGCATTGAAGACAGCCATCATCTCCAGGCAATTGATGTGCCACGAAAGATGATGACTTTTCCACAGACCCTGAACCGAGCGGCCTTCCATTACCGCTCCCCAGCCGGTGAGGGAAGCATCTGTCGAGATCGTAACTCGATGGCAGAGAGCTCCCAACACCGGACCCTGGGTTAAGAACCAGTGTTTTTTCCATATAACCAAGGCACGAAGGCATCGCCGCGTGATCTTGATCATACGAAGTGGGTTTCCCCTCGGGGAGAACCCCCTGGTCCTGAGCCACCACTGCAAAGGTCTCATGTACAGCAGGCCAAAAGGAATCACGTTGGACGCTGCCGCCAAGAGACCCAACAGTCTCTCGAACTGTTTCACAGTGCGTGACTGGCCTAGCTTTAGCTCTTTGGTGGCTGTCAGGATAGCAGCTACACGAACGGGCGATAGAGTGGCCCGCATCGTCACTGAATCCCATACCACACCAAGGAAAGTGGTTCTCTGTACTGGAGAAAGAACACTCTTCTTGGCGTTGAGCCTCAACCCCAACATCTGCATATGGGCGAGAACGACACCTCGGTGCCGAACCGCCAACTGCTCTGATTCCGCCAGAATCAGCCAGTCGTCGATGTAGTTCAGAATACGTATGCCCTGAAGCCTGAGAGGGGCTAGAGCTGCATCCACGCATTTCGTGAACGTGCGGGGTGATAAAGCTAGACCGAAAGGAAGAACCCGATATTGGTATTCTTTGCCCCCGAAAGAAAACCTTAGGAACTTCCTGTGCTGAGGGAGGATGGAGACATGGAAGTAGGCGTCCTTCAGATCTATCGTGACAAACCAGTCCTCGGATCTGATTTGAGTCACGATCTGTTTGAGTGTCAGCATCTTGAACTTGAGTTTCTGTACTGAACGATTCAACAGACGAAGATCTAAAATGGGACGCAACCCCCCATCCTTTTTTGGAACAATGAAATAACGGCTGTAAAAACCCGACTCTCTGTCGGGTGAGTACACCTGTTCTATAGCTTCCTTTGCTAACAGGGCCTTTACCTCTTGCTCCATTACCAGAGCCTGCTCGGGATGCACCACTGTGGGCAGCACCCCGTTGTAACGAGGAGGACGAGAACCAAACTGGATTCTGTATCCTTTCTCTACAATCTGCAGGACCCAATGAGAAATATTCGGCAGAAGCTTCCACGCTGCCAGAAAATTTACTAAGGGAACCAGCCTCTCGAGGCTGGTCTCTGGTGTTATCGAGACAGCCAATTCCGGAGCCTGAAACATAATGGCAGGAACTACCTGAACTGGCCGCTCTAAGGCCCCCCTCAGAGGGCGCGAAACCGATGCTGTGCCGCAGCATAGCATCAGCGACTCGCTGGAGACCGCTGCGCCCTGAAGCACCAAGGGTGGCAGGGTTGGCAGAACGGTCTCGTGAGGACCCCGAAATGGAACGGGCACCGTATAATGAGGTGTACACCGCTCCACTTCGGTCGGGGCTGTCCTCACAGGCCTGATGCATGAACATCAGGACCTTTTTTTTTTTTTTTGAACCGAAGTCTTCTTCGCCTGAAGAACGGTCCTCAGATCCGGCTTCGACTTAGAAGACTTCGGTTGAGAGGGTTGCGTCCGTCTCCAGTCTCTACGTGGAGGTGCACGAGACGCAACACTCTCTTTCTGATGCACACGATATGATGAGCTCGACGGCTGGGGCTGCTCACGCCCAGCAGTCCCAGGGGGCTGGACCCGGCGAGGGAGAAACTTTTTAAAAACGTCCGCTTGCTTCTTTGACTCCTGAAATCTCTCGACGACCGCGTGGACTGCGTCGCCGAAGAGACCAGAAGGTTCAAGCGGAGCATCTAATAAAAAAGCTCGATCTTTTTCTTTAATATCAGACAGATTTAACCATAAATGTCTCTCAGTAGCTACCAAGGCTGCCATAGACCGCCCAATTGCTCTGGCGGTCTCCTTAGTAGCCCTGAGAGAAAGATCGGTAGCCCGACGAAGTTCACGAATATCGTCATGACTGACTCCCTCACTACTATCCAGATCCCCCAGCAGGTCAGCTTGATAAGCCTGGAGCACTGCCATAGTATGCAGACATGCTCCAGCTTGACCTGCTGCCGTATAAGCTTTGCCCACTAACACCGAAGTGGCTTTAAGCGGTCTAGTGGGCAAAGCCGAGGCTTTCAGAGACGATGCGGGACCAGGGGAAAGATAACTGGCTAAATTCTCTTCCGCCTGGGGCATCGCCTCATAACCATACTCTTTCAGCCCTCTTATTCTCGAATAAGTGTTAACATGAGGGCTGAAAAGACGTGATGAATATGGTTTATCCCACGATTTAGAAATTTCATTGTGCAAATCGGGAAAAAATGGAAGCCCTCGTGGTGGAGATAATGTGGTGGAAGATAAAAAGCGCTCATCTAATTTGCTTTTGGGACGAGCGCCCTTCTTCTCAGATGGCCATTCAATATTTAACTTCTCTACAGCCCGCGACATAACATCCACCAGCTCATCATATGCTGGGGAAATAAATTGTGAATCTCTTTCCCCCATGTGTGTGCTTACACTCTCCACACTCATCGCATCAACCTCCTCGGAGGAAGAGCAATAAAGTAATGGAGGGCTCTCTCCCCGGGCGGAAGAAACCGCAGAGCGTGCTTCCGACACCGGGGAGAGAGCACTGGATCTCTCGGGTAAGGAAGGAGAAAGAGCCCTCGGACCCGTCTCCAACCCCTCCGAAAGATCCTTTTGCGATCCCCAGGAATGCATTCTCCGCGCTGCCTCAGCAGACGCGGGTCCTGATCCCTGTGGATCGCGAGCCTGCCCACTCTCTTTATCAAAGAGTGACAGGCGAGAGCGGAGCATGCGAAGCGGTAACATCTCACAATGCTGGCACTCAGCCCCCTCGAAGGCTGAGACCGCATGCTCCACTCCCAAACAAACGACACAAAGCTCGTGTGTGTCCCCACCCGTTAAATAACGCGGGCAGGGAGAAGCACACTGTTTGTACACTTGTTTAGTTTCCATCCTTTTCCGCAACAGACAACAGTAAATAGACAGAGACAAAATGACACAGATCGCTTGCTGAGACACAGAAGCTAATGCCGCGTTTCACCGGGTGAGCCTTTATCCCTTCCTGGTCATGACGTCACCCGCCCGTGACGCTCATTCTTTCCATTGGACTAGTTGACATTGATGCTCAGACGCATGCACGCTGGGGGCGTTCCCAAAGCGTCAAGTGACGCATCGCGAGTTCCCTCGAAAGGGAACTGTGTGGGCTTTTGCTCGGATGGCGCATAGACCATGGCAGGGTCCAGAAACGGGCTGCAGGGACTAATAAAGGTATGGCGTTATTATCCTGGCAAATGTCGAGAGCGCATTATTGTAGCGCGAAAGTACATTAATATAATGCGCGAGCGTGAATCTCTCTGCTCGCGCGCGGAATATGATGTGCCGAGCGCGAATCTCTCTGCTCGCGCGCGGGAACTGGGCGCGCGCTCTCAGATACACTTCTCTTGTAAGAATTCTCTCTCTGGGCTGAGTGGGCTCGCTGCCTCGCTCAGAGAATATGCCTGCACTTAAAAACGTGTTCAGTGCAATCGCCAATCGCTCCTCTTCCCCAGCTAACAATTTTAGGTTATAAGAACGTTTTCATAACGTTCCCATTAAGTTATAAAAACGTTATTTCTGAATGTTCTAGGGAATTTCAAAAAGTCCAGTTTTTTAGACGTTTTATTAACGTTATTTCTTGGTTATAAGAACGTTCAATTCTCCCGTTATGTAAACGTTGTATTAATGTTATTTCCTGGTTATAATAATGTTAGAACGTTCAATTCTCCCTTTGTATAAACGTTGTATGTATTAACGTTCTTGCTTGGTTATAAGAACGTTATTCAAACGTTCAATTCTCCCATTATATAAACGTTCTCTTAATGTTTTTCTAAGATAATGAAAAACGTTTCATTCAATAAAAAAACATTTAGAAATGTTTTAATAATTATTAAAACCTGTCTTAATGTTTTTTATATAACAAGGTAGCCTATATAATAGGCCTATATGAAGAACCTAAAACAAGAACTTTCAGATTTTAAAATTAAGACAAAAATAAAAAAATAAAAAAAGACCCATGAATCATGTCTATAATATGTGTAATGTAGTCCACTGAAGTCGAGTTGAATTGAACCCAAGTAGGCCTATAGTTTATTCCAATAAACCGATTTGGGTTGAAGTGACCATATGAAATTAACATGAACATAAACTTGGAAATTGTTGTAAAAATGAGCTATATAAATTAAATTAACTTTAACTTGTGAATGTCATTGGTTGTTTTTGGTCATTATCCTTGTCCTTGTGTTCCCATTCTCTTGTCTAGCTTTGTTCCCTGTACCATTGTTGGTGATTCTATGTTTAGTCCAAGTTTATGTTCATGTTAATTTCATATTGTCACTTCAACCCAAATCGGTTTATTGGAATAAACTATACTTGGGTTCAATTCAACTCGACTTCAGTGGACTACATTACACATATTATAGACATGATTCATGGGTCTTTTTTAAAAATTTTGTCTTAATTTTAAAATCTGAAAGTTCTTGTTTTAGGTTCTTCATATAGGCTAGGCCTATTATATAGGCTACCTTGTTATATTAAAAACATTAAGAAAGGTTTTAATAATTATTAAAACATTTCTTAATGTTTTTTATTGAATGAAACGTTTTTCATTATCTTAGAAAAACATTAAGAGAACGTTTATATAAAGGGAGAATTGAACGTTCTAACATTATTATAACCAGGAAATAACATTAATACAACGTTTACATAACGGGAGAATTGAACGTTCTTATAACCAAGAAATAACGTTAATAAAACGTCTAAAAAACGGGACTTTTTGAAATTCCCTAGAACATTCAGAAATAACGTTTTTATAACTTAATGGGAACGTTATGAAAACGTTCTTATAACCTAAAATTGTTAGCTGGGGAAGAGGAGCGATTGGCGATTGCACTGAACACGTTTTTAAGTGCAGGCATATTCTCTGAGCGAGGCAGCGAGCCCACTCAGCCCAGAGAGAGAATTCTTACAAGAGAAGTGTATCTGAGAGTGCGCGCCCAGTTCCCGCGCGCGAGCAGAGAGATTCGCGCTCGGCATATCATATTCCGCGCGCGAGCAGAGAGATTCACGCTCGGCACATCATATTCCGCGCGCGAGCAGAGAGATTCACGCTCGCGCATAATATTAATGTACTTTCGCGCTACAATAATGCGCTCTCGACATCTGACAGGATAATAACGCCATAATAAAGAGGGTTGCGCCAGATGCGCACTGGACGCACGGTGTCATTCACAGGGAAGCGCTCGCGTCAAGGCAGCTCAGCCCTGAACTAAATGAGGTTTTGACAGAAGTTGTTAGCGTGGTCAATTTTATCAAAACCCGACCCCCTGAAAGCGCGACTGTTCTCCGCACTTTGGGTCTCATTCATGAAACATTCGTAAATATACGAGTAAATATGCGAGTGATTTGCGCGTAAAGAGACCTTCCCGAAAACTCATCTCCTGATTCCCAAATACTTCGTAAACGTCAGATGTGATAGTGAAATGTGTGTGTGTGTGTGTTAATGAATTCCAATCAGTCGTAAATGGGACGCGCGTGCACGCTCATTCTCAATTACCATAAATCCCGCCCATTAAATCCGACTGACAACTATATATGGGCATCATATTATGACACCAAACGAAGGATTTCAACATGTCTTCTCAAAAGCGAATGAAAAAGAAAAATTTCTCAGATGCAGAAATCAAAGTTTTATTATTAGAAGTTCATTCAAAACACCACATTTTATTTTCAAGCGTAGGCTATAGTGGCGTATCAGGTCCTAAAAAAAAGGCAGCTTGGCAGCAGATTACAGATGCAGTTACTGGAGTTTCATCTGTAAAAAGAAAAACCGTAATTACTATATATAATATTTTTTCAAAATGCTGTGTAAATATGTACCCGATTAAGGTGAATTAAAAAGTTATTAATGAGCAAAACGTTCGAATGTTAAACTCACTATTTACGCGTGGCTGGGAGCAGGTGTAGATTTCTTTCGTACCAACTAACATTTGGAAAATACGAACATTTTAATGAATCCGAAAATTTACGCCAGAACCACTTTACACAAAAATTCGTTCTGCTCGTATTTCATGAATGAGACCCAATGTGAGGAACTGGGAGCTGGTCACTCATCTGTGCTGTTTCACAGTGAAGCAAGGTGGCTCTCTCACGGCAAAGTGCTGTCGCGCGTCTTTGAGCTCAGGGCGGAGATCCGGATGTTCTTGGAGGAGGAGCGCATGTATGAGGCTGCAAGTTCAGTGATGAACCATTTCTGTTTAAACTGGCCTACCTCAGCGATGTGTTTGGCTAGCTGAATGAATTAAATCTTCAGCTTCAAGGCAAAGACAAACACCTACCTCACCTGGCAGACAAGATCACTGAATCACCCGAAAGCTTGAGGTATGGGGCAGGCGCCTCGATCAGCAAAACAGAGATGCCTTTGAGAACCTGAGTGAAGTTGCTGAAACCACTGATCCTGGAGTCACCACAGTGATCCCATGTATTAAGCAGCACATCTCATCCCTGAGAGGATTGTTTCAAAAATACTTCCCGAACAACAGTGATCAGTATCCCTGGGTTATGGATCCACTCAATGCAGCAGGTTGGTATTTTGACATTTTATTGAATATTATACTCATATCATACATGCATTTTATTTATGTTGTATGCTACTTACTAACTGGAATGGATTGTTGTCAAACAGATTTATTTGTGTTTATTATGCAATGACAAGTAAAGTAAGCCTATTTATTTATATTCTGTCTTCAGCACCTGCTGATTTTAGGTGTGCTGAGGAGGACCAGTTTATTGAGATGGCATCTGACTCCACCCTGGGGCTCAGCTTTAAAGCTCAAACTCTTAGTGAATTCTGGTTTGGAGTGGAGAGGGAGTAGCAGAGAGCTGTGTGCATTCTTCTTCCCTTTGCCACATATCTCTGTGAGATGGGCTTTTCCGCTGTTGCTTCACTGAAAACAAACTACAGATCTCAGCTGAACATTGAGCATGACTTGAGAGTGGCAGTTTCAAGCCTGCAACCCTGCTTTGAGAAACTGTGCAATGCAAAACAGGCTCACTGCAGCCACTAATGCAGAGAAAAATGGATTATTTAAATACTTTCTTGCCAAATTGATTTCTCTTCTTTTCTTTTTTTAACAGATTGCAAAGTGGCACTTTTATTTATTTTCTATTTTTTTTAACTTGATACAAATGTTGACACAGCTGCACTTTTGTTTTCTTTATTTTTGATCCTGCTGTTATTTGATGTAAATAGTTAGTTTGAATTTAGATACAACTTGTTACTATACTGATACTACTTGTTACTACTGTTCAATAAATTGGAACATTTTAAGCTTGTTGCGTATTTCATTAACATTGTGTTGGGGCGATGGGGGCAGGTCGAGCTTGAAAACTCCCCCTTTGTCCAAAGTGGGGAATGACCGAAAAAGTTTGAGAACCACTGCGTTAAGCTGATGTGATCACAATTAAAAACTCAGACTGACACACACTGCAGATCCACTAAATCTGTTTATTCTTTCAGGTGTAGGAGGATGACAACTAGAAGATCAAATGGATGGTAATTATTGATCATCATACTATGATAAACTAACATGAACCTGCCAGGATTCACATTGGGGAGACCCAGACGCAGAATGAGCAGGGGAGTAATATTTATTAACAGGAGACAGTCCAAACAGAAGGGTCAACGGGACACAACGGCCAGCTGTGGGTGACAAACAACTGAGGACGTGACCAGGAACCATGAAGCAGAGATCTCACACTTGACACACTGACCCTGAACCAGTCTTACTGCCAGGCAGAAGGAACCAGCTGGCAGGGAATGCCTATTATTGGAGTTTATTGTATTTAAAATTCTTTTATTTTTATTTTCTACTTTCTTGTATGTTATTGATTCTTCTGAAGACTCCTGAACTTCTGCTGAAACGGTTGTCAAATATCAGCAATAAAGACTTTCTAAACAGAACCTTGTAGTTTCACATTGTTTTGCACAACACTTTACATCAGATCGTTCATTACATTAGTGCACGTGGCAGATTGTCTAAAGCCACTTATATTGCATTCAAAGTAATTGTCTTATCCGTTCATGCATTCCCTGAGAATGACCAGCGTAATCTACAGGAACACTACATTAAATTAAAGTGTAATATTGTCGACCCTGTTACCCTAACCTTTTGCCTTTCTAAAGATATAGTATCCCAATATATATAATTGTGTTTATTTAGCTAAAATGGCACAATGCATATTCAGAAAATGATTTGATGCAAAACAAATTGAAACCTTGATATTTGAGAAGATTGTAAACCCTGCAGTGAATATCACAAACGGTGCCAGAATCAAGAAGCAGTTATGAATCAGAAATCAAAGATAGTTAATTTCCTACACACACAGACGCTTCATGGATCATATTTGCTTAAATGTGGGATTTCTGCTTCCCAGTATCTAAAACCTCATGAAAGATAAAAAGTGTAAATAAACTTTTAGAAAGGGCACATGCTTTTACTGGCAATGTGGCAATTCCTGATCAGTGTTTGTCTAAAGTGTGCTTACGTTACATTGCTATAGGAGAGGAAGAATTTTCTAAGCTCGTTAAATCATGTGTATGTCATCAATGTTAGATCCTATACCGACTAATGCCGAGTTCAGACTGCACGATTTTAGCCCCGATTTTGGCTCGCCGACAGGTTTTGAGAAATCGCCGACAAATGCCCGAAATCACAGGCAAATCGGTGCTCGTTCACGCGAGTGACAATCACGCAGTGTGAATGAGCAAAGACGCGGTCTGAGAGAATCGCCAACGAGTCGCCGACGCCCGTGAGATATTTGGCATGCTAAATATCTGGACCTGTCGGCGATTCACAATCCTGCTGTGTGAATGTGTTCTGACTGAAAACTACATCGGCGATGACCGACAGCCAATGAGAGAGCAAGATACAGGGAGGAGGAGGAGGAGGAGTTATAGACCAAAATATCAGTATTTTAAGAGATAGGCCTATATTTAAAATTATATCAAACAGAAACAAAGCACAAACATTTGCATGACCAGCAGCAACAGCAGGACATTTGCAAAATTATTTATTTACCCCCAACTCTCTTTGCAAAACACAGTCCTTGCTCCCCTCGTCTTCCCAACCATTTCCTGCATAAACTGTTTATTTATTTTTTTCATTTTCGCTACAAATCAGTGCACTGACAATTTGTAGGCTATCATTTTTAATAACAAATTCAGTGTCGTGCGAGAACTCCGGTCTCACGCACGCGTGATCTTCCGTTTTTTCCTATCACTTCTCGCGTTTGTTTGGTTGTGAAACGTAGTTTGCGGACCAGGCAGAAGTTGTCTGCGATTCTTTCTTTTGTAAAGTCATGCAGTGTGAAACCTCCTGTCGCCGATCCATCGTGCAGTGTGAACACAGCAGCAACTGAATGTTACCCCAGATAGTCATGCAGTGTGAAAACAACAGTGACCCGATTATTTTGAAAATCGTGCAGTCTGAACTCGGCATAAGCTACTGAAATAGATGCTTCCAGAGGTCATAGATCCTCTTCTTAATATCATTAATTCATCTTTGTCACTAGGATATGTACCGAAAAACTTTTAAGCTGGCTATTATTAAACTTCTTATTTAAAAAACGCAACTTGATCCTACAGAATTAATCAATTACAGGCCGATCTCGAATACCTTTTCTGTCAAAGATACTAGAAAAGGCAGTATCCTTACAACTGTGTTCCTTTTTAGAAAATATTGGTTTCTGCGAGGATTTCCAGTCAGGATTTAGACCGTACAATAGTACCGAGACCGCTCTCATTAGAGTCACAAATGATTTGCTCTTAGCATCCGACCATGGTTGTATCTCTCTATTAGAGTTACTTGATCTTAGTGCTGCATTTGTTACAATCGACCACAACCTTCTTTTGAATAGACTCGAAAATGATGTTGGCATTAGTGGAATTGCACTAGCATGGTTCAAATCATACTTATCTGACCGTTATTGGTTGATGAATCCACTGTCTCTCTCTCGTCTTGCGTGTTGTAGTGTGTCTGTGGGCGTGGCCTCTGATCACCACTGATTAGCAGCGCCAGCTGTTACCACTTGTTTGTCCCTTTATATGTTCAGTAACTGGTGTCTCATGTTGTCAGATCGTTTAGGCTTCCCCGGTGTGTGTTCACCATCACCGGGTTGCCTGTCGAGGTCCCTGCGCCACCTATCATCTGTGTTTGTGTTCGCCTGACCTGTAACTGTCTACTTCTGCTAATAAAGCATTTTTACTTGCATCCAGTTCTCAATTCTGTCACAGAACGATCTGACCACACTATGGATGCAACATGTTCAGCACGTCAGACGAGTGCTTCAGAGGTTGCTAGAGAATGGGCTTTTTGTCAAGGCGGAGAAATGCGTTTTTCATGCACAGTCTGTTCCTTTCCTAGGATACATCATCTCGGCTGAGGGTGTGCGTATGGACCCTGACAAGGTTAAGGCTGTGATTGGTCAAGTCCAGATTCCCGTAAGGGCCTACAGGGGTTTCTGGGGTTCGCCAATATCTAACGCGTTGTATTCGCTACTTCAGCCAATTAGCCGCACCTCTGACTGCCTTGACCTCCCACAGAACGACGTTTAGGTGGTCCGATTCGCCAGACTAAAAAGCCGCTTTGTTTCGGCTCCCATCCTGATCGCCCCTTATCCATCAAATCAGTTCATGGTGGAGGTCGATGCGTCAGAGGTGGGGGTAGGTGCAGTACTTCCCCAATGCTCTTCCACAGACGACAGGATGCATCCTTGCGCATTTTTGTCCCATCTCTTATCACCTGCCGAGCGTAACTATGACATTGGCAACAGAGAGTTGTTGGCAGTCAAGTTAGCGCTGGAAGAATGGCGTCATTGGTTAGAAGGGTCAGGGGTATCTTTTATCGTATGGACCGATCACAAGAATCTAGAGTATATCAGAACCGCCAAGAGACTCAACTCTAGGCAGGCTCGGTGGGCACTTTTTTTTTCCGGACGTTTTGACTTTTCTCTTTCGTACCAGCCGGGTTCCAAAAACAACAAACCCGACTCTTTATCTCGAATTTTTGACCAATCCGAACACCCGTCCACTCCAGAGTGCATTTTACCCGAGACCCTATTTATCTCCACACTCAGATGGGAGATTGAATCGAAGGTCATGACGGCCTTAGAAGGGGTAACGTCTCCGCCCAATTGCCCACCGAATCGTTTGTTTGTGCCAGAGGGGTATCAGTCCGACGTCATTCAGTGGGGGCATTGTTCCAGCTTGCCGTGTCATCCAGGAGTTAACTGCACCAGTTTTTTGGTAAAGCAGCGATTCTGGTGGCCATTAATGGCTCGTGGCATTCGCAGTTTGACTGGTAAGACTTCCAATCGACCCCCAGATGGGTTACTCCAACCGCTGTCTGTCCCTTCGAGACCCTGGTCCCACATTGCGCTAGATTTTATTACTGCCCTCCCGCCGCTGGTCATTTTGACCGTCGTGGACCGGTTCTCGAAGGCGGCTCATTTAATTCCCTTGCCCAAATTATCCTCCGCCAAAGAGACAGTGGTAACTGTTGTACTTACTTAACTTAATTCTCTCCGTGCCCGGAGGCACAAAAGGCTTGGACATCACTCCTCCATTGGGTTCGGTTTGCAGCTGCACGTCGTGCTGTGTTCCACGTGTTCCAGCCTGCACCGTTTCGTTCCAGTTCCACCATTCTCCGCCAAGTTGTTTTTGGGCGGCCTCTTTTCCTTCTTCCTTCAGGTGTCCACCCGAGGGCCACAGCACAGTCGTCCGTTCTGTCCTTTCTCAGCACATGGCCGATCCAGTTCCATCTCCGTCTCCTCACCTCCTCACTGATTTTCTTTGTTTCTGCCATCTCTAGAACGGACTTGTTGGAGACGTGTTGCTGCCATTGAATCTTGAAAAGCTTCCGTAAGCATTTGGTCTGGAATATGTCTAGCTTCTTCTCCTCTCCTTTGGTTAGTTTCCAGGCCTCGCATCCATAAAGCAGAACCGAAAGTACTAAGCTCTTAAAAAGTGGTAACTGTTGTAGATCACGTTTTTCGCTTACATGGCCTCCCGATGGACGTGGTTTCTGGGGGTCCCCAATTTGTGTCCAAATTTTGGCAAGAGTTTTGTAAACTACTGGGGGCGAGTGTCAGTTTGTCTTCGGGGTTTCATACAAAGCAATGGCCAAACCGAGAGTACCAACCAAGATTTGGAGAAAGTGTTGCGATGTTTGGTTTCTAAGAATCCTTCCTCCTGGAGTCAACAACTCTTGATGGTGGAGTAAGCCCATAACTCGTTACCAGCATCATCCACGGGCCTCTCTCCGTTTGAATGTAGCTAAGGTAACCAGCCACCTATTTTTCCCAGAATGGAATCCTAAGTCGCGGTCCCCTCTGCTCACGCTTCCGTCCAGAGGTGCCGCCACACTTGGAGCAGAGCCCGTGAGACTCTTCTCCAAGTGGGGGTGCGCACCAAGGCTAAGGCCGATCACCACCGGTCAAAGCCTCCCATATACGTTGTTGGTCAAAAAGTGTGGCTTTCAACCAAGAACATTCCTCTCCGATCTGTGTCTAACAAGCTTGCTCCCAAATTTATCGGCCCGTTCACTGTCACCAAGATCATTAGTCCGGTGGCAGTCCGACTCAAATTTTACCCTGCGTACAAGAGAATTCATCCCGCCTTCCATGTATCTAAAATAAAACCTGTGTTTCATGGACACATTAACCGCCGGTCCTGGTTCACAAAATTAATGGAATGCATAGCTGATATAAAAATTTGGATGACTAGTAATTTCCTACTACTTAACTCTGAAAAAACAGAGATTCTAATTATTGGACAAAAAACTTCCTTACATAATAACCTAGAATACTGTCTAACACTTGATGGCTCCTCTGTCAATTCTTCGTCGTCAGTTAGGAACCTGGGTGTGCTCTTTGATACCAATCTCTCATTTGAAAGCCAAGTTTTCTAGCATCTGTAAAACCACATTCTTCCATCTTAAAAATATATCTAAATTACGACATATGCATTCAATGAAAATGCGGAACAATTAGTTCATGCCTTCATGACCTCAAGGCTAGATTATTGTAATGCTCTACTGGGTGGTTGCCCTGCACGCTTAATAAACAAACTACAGCTGGTCCAAAACGCAGCAGCTCGAGTTCTTAGGAAGTATGGCCATATTAGCCTGGTTCTGTCAACACTGCATTGGCTCCCTATTAAAATTGTATACATTTAAAAATATTGCTGACTACTTACAAAGCACTAAATGGTTTAGCTCCCCAGTACTTGAGCGAACTCTTAACACATTATAGTCCTTCATGTCTATTGCGATCTCAAAATTCTGACCAGTCGATAATACCTAGAATATCAAAATCAACTGCAGGCGGTAGATCCTTCTACTATTTAGCCCCTAAACTTTGGAACAGTCTCCCTAACATTGTCCGGGAAGCAGACACACTCTGTCAGTCTAAATCTAGACTAAAAATGCATCTCTTTTACCTAGCATTCACATAGAACATTATACATTTCTATTATTCAAATCAGTAAAATGATTTTTAGACTGCATAGATAAGGTCACCTGAAACCGGGGACACTTCCTATAACACCCGATGTACTCGTTACATCGTAAGAAGAATGGCATCTACGCTAATTTTAGTCTTTCTGTTTATTCTGTGGATTGCTGAGGTCAGCCGGATCCGGGCCGTATCCAGATCAGATGGTGGACCTGGGCCTGGACACGACCACAATGCATCTGTTATGAACTGCTCCAAGACACAAAGGTTGAGATCCAAATGCAGCTTTAATTAAGGGGCAATCCAGACACGTAATCCAATATACTGGCAATTGGTCAAAACACAGGTAGGCCGTCCAAACAAACAAACAAACAAAACTGGCAGGGGGTCAGAGGCAAAAGAGTAATCCACGGAACAGGCAAGAAAAACCAAGAGACATGAAACCAGGGAAAATGCTCAGAAATGCAGTGCAACAACATACAAAACTTCGCAGTGAGTGAATGAGTGAACATGGTATAAGTAGGCTGAGACTAACAGGGTAATGAGACACAGATGAATGCGATCAGTGATGATGAGTCCGGGCAGTGAGTTATGGGAAATGTAGTTTGTGATGGAGTGATAAAAGTGACTCCAGCAGGTGACCGTTACAGCAGGGGCGTCACTAGGCCCTTTTTAGGGGGGCTTCAGCCCCCCTAAACTTCTGCCTAGCCCCCCTAAAAATGTGAGATTAATGTAGGCTACACAAATTCGTGTTCGCTTCAGTCTTGTTATAATCAGATTCAGCGCGTTCTTCATCTTCAATTTGCAGCGGCGCCGACAGAGAGCACGTCAGAAACAGAGGACAGGGTGTGTGTGTGTGTGTGTGTTCATGTGTGTTCATCTGAGCCTCATTGGTCTGTCACTGCTCGTCAATGTCAGAATATTTGAGATGACCAATCAAATCAAAGTAGGCAGGCTTTATGTTCACAGACGCTGCTGAGCGCGAATTTTAACAGTGCGACTCGACGCGTACGGTCAAGTGCGAGATAAGATGTAAGTAGCTAAACTTAACATTTCATATTTTACTTTTTTTAGGTCATAAATGTTAAACGAATGACAAAAAATAATCAGGCAAACTAATATAGTTTTGTCTAATTTCGCCATTTTGAACTGAAAATAGGCTGTAACGTGACTCATGTAATGTAATAATTAGTTTACAAGAAACATTAACAAAGCCGTTTTCATCATGTTAGGCACAAGATTAATAATGAATGTGTACATATTGTGGATATAATACAAATTGTAGCCTTTAGTAAATTAAAAAAGCTCAGCTTTAGGAGGGGAAGAGAAAGGGACGAAGAGACTGAGAAAAAAAGAAAGAGTGATGGAGAAGAGAAGAGAGCAGGTATTGACAAATAATCTGCCCACTGACATGGTTTTAAAGCTATTTCTTATCCTTTTTTGGTCTTCAAACGTCTTGAAATGCACATATCAGAGAAATAAAAAATTTGAACCCCCTACCAACCTCAAATTTAGGACCTCTGTGACTAAAGCCCTGTCTACGGCCCTGTATTAGGCATAAGATCAATAATAAATGTGTAGCCTACATATTGTGAATGCATTTAATAAACTTAATTACCTTTAGTAGCTTTCAGTAAATAAACGCATCTGAGAAAATGATTCATAGGCAAAATCAACCTATCAGTTGACCCTATGTTTACTTTCTTCACTGACAGACAAAAATGAAAAGCCTATATCAGTCAAAGCTCAGCTTTAGGAGGGGAAGAGACAGGGCAAGATAAAAGAGAAAAAGAGTGTGATGCTGATGAGGAGAGAAAAATAATCAGCTGCCCACTATCCAAGTTTTTTGGCCTTCAGAACATCTTAAAATGCACATATGTAGATCAGAGAAATCAAAATTTTCTCGGGGAGACCCCGAACACCCTTATTTGCCCTACCTCACATTAGGGACCACAGTTATTATAAAACCGTGCCTTTGCATCGTAATGAAAATGGTTAATAGTGATCTTTAGATCCTAAACTAAAGTGTTACATTTTTTTATTTAAAAAAAAAAATCATATTGGGGGCTTAGCCCCCCTAAAATGAAAATCCTAGTGACGCCCCTGCGTTACAGCATCCCTGAAGTGCCATCCTCATCAACACTGTGAAGGCCTCATGGACACCTCAACAAACTCGTCTCCATACTGGCGTGATGACTCAACCCCCAACCAGATGGAACTGGATAAATATTGCGAATGTTCTGATCCAATCTGACTTCTGACCTATAATGCTGATGGAGTTTGGGTTCCTCTCCACTGTTGCCTTGGCTTTTGGCTTGCTTAGTTGGGGACATTTAATATTCAACAATATTATTGATCTGCCTTACTTCAGATGGACAATGACGGAATTACAAAAATTACAAAATCAACCCAGCATTTGATAGTCATGTAACTGAGTAAAACACTTTCCAAGGACACTCTGTTAAACAAACAGATGTATTTTTGTGCTTATTTACAGGCATTGACGTGGACTCAGTGTTCCTGGCTAATTTAAATACATATAAATGTAATGTTCTGATTGGCTCAAAAAAAAAGCAGGCATGTTCTACTGACCAAGAAGGCTTAATAAACTTGAGAATGTTATGGTACTATACAGTCTTTGTGTCTGCTTGATCATTCTCACATCACAAGGGTTGAGGCGTCTGTTTCCACCTGATCACTGATAGCTGAGGCTGCAGATAGTTTTTTTTTATCAATCAGGCCAGTGCTGTAGCAATGCATCACTTCTTTTCCATGATGTTTTCACTGCTAGCCATTATTGGGCATGTGAGCGGTCGGCCTGCAGAAAGTCGTTCTGAGCGGAGCATCAACCAATATTACAGATCTGAGCTGAGGGTGTCGAATGGAGGGAACTGGGGATCATGGGGATATAAGAGCATGTGTCCAAGTGGATGGTACGCCGCAGGGTTTAGTCTGAAGGTAAGTTGCTAGTGTCACAGGCCGGAGTGGCCGACCCACCACCACCTCTAATAGGTGTGTCACCTCGAGGAGCAAACCAGTGAAAAGGCGGGACAACAAGGGTAAAGGAATAAAAATATTTGCTTTATTAAGTTAAGAACAAGAATATTAAAAGTCAATCCGCGTATCTTCTCTAGGCTTCGAGTAACGGGTAGTAGTTCCTCTTCAATGGTTACTGGACTCTGGGCAGATGGCTGCTCAGACAGCAGAGCTTCACAGTGGAACAACAAGGGCCAGGTAGGTGGCGGGTAATAACAACTCCTCTTCGGTGGATACTGGGCTCGGGGCAAATGGCCACTCAGACAGCGAAGCTTCACAGTGGAGCAACGAGGGCCAGGTAGGTGGCGGATAACGTACGACAACTCCTCTTCGGTGGGTATTGGACTCTGGGCAGATGGCCACTCAAACAGCGGAGCTTCACCGTGGAGCAGCAAGGGCCAGGTAGGTGGCGGGTAATGTACAATGACTCCTCTTCGGTGGGTATTGGACTCTGGGCAGATGGCCACTCAGGCAGCAGAGCTTCCCAACGGAACAGCGTGGACCAGGTGGGTTCTCAAGCGACAGAGCTTCACAGTGGAGCAGCAAGGGCCAGATAGGTGGTAACGTATTACAACTCCTCTTCGGTGGATACTGGACTCTGGGCAGATGGCCACTCGGACAGAGCTACACAACGGAACAGCGTGGACCAGGTGGGGTCTCGAGCGACAGAACTTCACAGTGCAGTGGAGCAGCAAGGGCCAGGTAGGTGGCGGGTAATGTATAACAACTCCTCTTCGGTAGATACTAGACTCTGGGCAGATAGCTACTCAGACCAAGCTTCACAACGGAACAGCCAGAGCTTCACAGTGCAGTGGAGGAGCAAAGGCCAGGTAGGTGGCGGGTAATGTATAACAACTCCTCTTCGGTAGATACTAGACTCTGGGCAGATGGCTACTCAGACCAAGCTTCACAACGGAACAGCGTGGACCAGGTGGGTGCTCAGGCGACAGAGCTTCACAGTGCCGTGGAGCAGCAAAGGCCAGGTAGGTGGCGGGTCACGTATAACAACTCCTCTTCGGTAGATACTAGACTCTGGGCAGATGGCTACTCAGACCAAGCTTCACAACGGAACAGCGTGGACCAGGTGGGTTCTCCAGCGACAGAGCTTCACAGTGCCGTGGAGCAGCAAAGGCCAGGTAGGTGGCGGGTCACGTATAACAACTCCTCTTCGGTAGATACTAGACTCTGGGCAGATGGCTACTCAGACCAAGCTTCACAACGGAACAGCGTGGACCAGGTGGGTTCTCAAGCGACAGAGCTTCACAGTGGAGCAGCAAGGGCCAGATAGGTGGTAACGTATTACAACTCCTCTTCGGTGGATACTGGACCCTGGGCAGATGGCCGCTCGGACGGCAGAGCTTCACTCTTAGTCTTTTGATGGGGAACACAGAGTCACTTATCAGTATACAACACAGTCGAATTAGTCGATCTCACCAGTGTGGTCTAGACGGTGTCGGCCTCCTCAGAGCTCTCCGTCGACTCCGTTACTTTGCCCCAGAAAACAGGAGGGACTGGAAGACCTCTCTGTATAACACCTCTTCGATAGACATGGAATCATTTAAACAACATAGCTCAGCGGCCCCGGTATGGAAGGAAGTCTGCTGTGATTTGGAGTGGAAAGCAAAAACCCCAAATCCACACTCATACAAATTCACCAGAACACTTCAGGAACTCACTTGTGCTCACTTCCACAATTTGACTGCAAAATTGAACAGACTCACGGTGCACCCCAAGGCATTCCTCTCACCATCCAGTTGACATTTCCTCCCCAATAGATCGAATAAGCAGGGGCTGAACACGAGTCAGTTTAACACTGTTGTTCACTGGCATCGAAGAAATCAGAAGATGTTTTGGTTAATTCCCAGCCTTCAGACACACGACTCAACCACCACAGTAGAAACTGTAAATCTTTATCTTCTCTTTAGAATTACAAAGATGGTACTTAACTGTCCCAGGCTGCCACAGTACTGATCAAAAGTCATTCGGAAGAAGAGTTGAAGCTCAGCCAAACTCACAACGCGTTTCCCACGATCCTCATTATTCATTCAAAGACGATATAGCTTAATTCTTCACCCACTTGAATTGATAGGAGTCTTCACAATCTCTGTCCCACTGCCTGTATCCCTCCGAATCCACCACCACGTCTCTTCTCTCATCAAGAATGGCTTTTATAACACTCTCTCCTAATACGTGTCCCAATCGCGGATCATAATCCCACGCGCCGCCACCTGACGCGAGTTTTCTAATCAAGCCTCGCCCGCCGCCATGATCTCCTCACAGGGAACCGGAAACGTCATGGTGTTCGGCCGTCATTGTCCCCCAGGGGAACATATCCCCAAAAAGAAAGGTTCCGCCAAGACGCTTGTCCCCCGTGACACTAGTCTGAAGGTAAGTTGCAAAACTGTGGAGTTGCTTTTTGTCATTTAATTCCAGGTTTCTCCAGGGAACTGCACCTGCTTAAGACTTTTAAAGTGTCTGAGTAATACTAAAGAGCATAAAGATTAATTTTACAAAGTGTTGGGTTAGAGTTTACTCTTTCAAATTAAAGATTGTCTCAATATTGTTGTTTTAAGGTGGAAAGACCAATTGATGGTGATGATACAGCGCTCAATGGGATTCGTCTTTATTGTGTCTATCTGTACGAAGAATCATATCACTACACCTCAACTGAGTCCGATGTAGGAAGGTAATGGACTCAGATTATTAACAATTCTTGCATTAAGTGTTTAAGCTAGATAAGTATATTGAGGATTTCCTTGAAATTGATTTGATCAGGCAACCTCATTGTGTGTTTTCTTCAGCTGGGGTGAGTGGACAAATATCAAATGGTGTCCTTCTGGATACTTGACAGCTTTCCAGCTGAAAGTTGAATCTCCCCTAGGAAATGGAGATGATACGGCCGCAAACAACATCAAGTGAGTGTGTGGTGCTATAAGTAATAACATCTCTTACCCAGTGTAAACCTCTTACACCATCTCTTACCCATCCTGGTTTTATTTAGCTATTTAAGGACTCAGTTTTCCCCCATCAATAGTTTAGTTAATATCACACTCGCAGTCGTGCTGCTGTTCGAGATTGCAGTGATTGGGCCGTCGGCTGCAGGAGATCATGTGACTGACATTCAATCCGACCTCACAATTACATATTTTATCATAATATTGTCACATCTGATTTTTTCCAGGTTCTACTGCACTGGAGGTGATGTGCTGGAGGGCGACAGCACAAACTGGGGCGACTGGGGTGACTGGAGTCCAATCTGTATGGGAAGAGGAATCTGTGGCCTTAGTACACGGATAGAAAAGCCACAGGGAAGAGGAGACGACACCGCTCTCAATGATGTGATCATGTTCTGCTGTGATTAAGGTGATGTGATCGCAATCAAAGACTCAGATCTTACTAATACTGACTGCAGATTTAGAACTAAATCTGATATTTTTTTCAGGTGTAAGAGGATGACAACAAGAACAGCAAGAAGATAAAATGTATTGTATGATCATCATATTATGATAAACTAACATAAACCATGTCATACAACAGTTTTGTAATGAAATTCTGTAAAGTCAGTTGGTCATTATCACAAAATAAAGCCTAACCGGATGATCAGGAAATTTATTTTCCTGGATGATCAGGAAAAAGTTATTTTCTACTTTCTTGTAGGTTAGTGATTCTTCAGAAGACTCCTGAACTTCTGCTGAAACGGTTGTCAAATATCAGCAATAAAGACTTTCTAAACAGAACCTTGTAGTTTCACATTGTTTTGCACAACACTTTACATCAGATCGTTCATTACATTAGTGCATGTGGCAGATTGTCTAAAGCCACTTATATTGCATTCAAAGTAATTGTCTTATCCTTCATGCATTCCCTGAAAATGACCAACATACTCTACAGCAGTGGTTCCCAACCCTGTTCCTGGAGGCACACCAACACTACACATTTTCCAACTCTTCCTAATCGATCACACCTGAATCAACTTATCAGCTCGTTAGTAGAGACTCCAAGATGTGCACTGTTGGTGTGCCTCAAGGAGCAGGGTTGGGAAACACTGCTCTACAGGAACACTACATGATGTTTTATTAACAAGGTTCGGGAGGAGCAGGTGCAGATAATTAACCCAATCAGCGCAAGTGGAGATCAATCAGTAATCAACTCACGACAAGATAAATAACAGCAGAACCCTCCTTTGTTCCTTGACAGTTTATCAGCATTTGGCCCCGCAGTACCTTCCTAACATGTCCGGAATCGAGGTCTTCCCATTCGATGAAGAATCTTTCATCTGTCAGAATCAGGAATCTTTGCCGCAATCCTCTGGTGTTATCTCGCGGGCGTCAGGCCAAACAAACGGGTCATCGCCACCACGGGCGAAACATCTGCAATCTACTTCCGTGTATTTCTTTAAACTGGAACATTCAATAATTCCTGCCATTAGTGATGGCCAAATGAAGCGTTTCAAAGCATTATTGCTTTCTGATACAATTGTGTCGAAAATGGTTCATTACTCGAAGCTTCATTCAGATAGAAATTGCAGCACCATCTCCTGGTGAAGTAAATGTAATGCAACAAAGCTGACAACCATAAAATGCAAGTAGGTTTATATGTTAACGCCCCGTTTAGTACGTGTTTACCGAGGCGATCAAAGCTAAAACAGTGTTAGTGCTGAAACTCATTTATGTAGGTGAATTTTACAGATACTGATGAATTTCATGTGTTCACCTTGATAATAAAACATTAGGCATGATGTGTGTATGTAATTTCTTTAGACAAGGACAGAAGATCAGACCAGCTTTAAAAAAGTTGGAAACCATCAAAGAAATTCTAATGGTTTCTATTAAAGTACCAATAGGAACCATTGGCTTTTACCATTTAAGCCACTTCAGAATTCTTTTTGTAGTGTGTTTGGGACATATTCCATTAGGGATTTAATGCCCCACCAATAGAACCCAACATATATCATTAGAGACCCACAGAGACCACTATAATTTCCATTACAACCACTAAAATTCCCATGAACTCAATCCACTCTCCTCAACAATAACGCCAATCCAAACACCGACTACTACAACCCACGGTGTTGCCATGGTTTGGCTTCACTTTTATAAGAAATACAGCCGCCAGGTTTCAAACCTGTCAACACTGGATTGGGCTGTCAAATCAGTCAGGTGGTTCACTACAGGAGTGAACCAGTGTGTTTGCTTCAGACGTCATTTTCACGTGACTAGTGACGTAATGATACAAGCTCCGAAGCAGTGGTTCATTGCAAGGACCGTTCGAGTTTGAAGCAAGCTTCGGAGCGTCGGTGTCAGACGTAACATCACTACCTGCCATAGAGAAATGGACAATAAGGCAATGCCGCCCTCTTAACACGAAGGAACGGGCCTTCCTCCAGCGTCAGGCCGCCGCAGCAGGCCCTAGTAAGCCGCGCTGCTGATTCAGTCCCGACCAGTCCACACTCTCAAAGTCTGCCGGGTCACCTCCCCGAGTGCTCAGCTCAAAACCTTTTTGTTTTCTGTCCCTGGTTGAACTTCGCATCGCTTCAGTTGTTGAATCACGAGCCAGTTATGCTATCTGGATACTCATGTTTTGATTGGGGGAACACTCGTTTTAAATAATTTCTGTACAAATGATTTGCCGCCATTAACGCGATGCTTCCTTGTGGCGTAAACTCACACGTAAACAGTATGTCGCACATTACGTGCAGATTGCACACAGAATCATTAAGAACCTGTTAACACTGTCCTGCAATGTATCTACAAAAAAACGCTTAGAAACTTAAAGTTATAGCGTAAATGTATTTTTATTTAATTTTTTGAAGTAATTTAAACCCACAGCTTCACTATTGTTTTTTCTGATTCAGAACGAACAAATCGGCAGGGAATGTGACCCATAGCCATATAAATAATTAAAATAAACTGTCATGTTGAGGGTTTAATACAATTTAATTTTAGGGTTTGAGGGTTTTTATATAATTTTTTTTTTATTGCAAATTACTTAACGACTAAATAAATATGCGTGTGCCACTCAAACCAGCAACGGACAAGTGACCAAACAATCATCTAAATCAGACTGTACTTTGCTGTTTGATGATCATCCAACATCAAACAATGATTACCGAATCAAACCGATGTGTCTGAGGTGAATGTACAGGTTCTAAAACGTTTTAGTCTTCTCATCATGTAAGCTCATCTGATCTCTACTCTCTCCCGTCCAGCGAGCATTGGTCTCCCAGCGGACATTCTATTTACTTATCTCTACTCTCTCCCGTCCTGCGTGCATTGGTCTCCCAGCGGACGTACTGTGTACTTATCTCTACTCTCTTCCGTCCAGCGAGCATTGGTCTCCCAGCAGACGTACTGTGTACTTATCTCTACTCTCTCCCGTCCAGCGAGCATTGGTCTCCCAGCAGACGTACTGTGTACTTATCTCTACTCTCTTCCGTCCAGTGAGCATTAGTCTCCCAGCGGACGTACTGTGTACTTATCTCTACTCTCTTCCGTCCAGTGAGCATTAGTCTCCCAGCGGACGTACTGTGTACTGATCTCTACTCTCTCCCGTCCAGCGAGCATTGGTCTCCCAGCGGACGTACTGTGTACTGATCTCTACTCTCTCCCGTCCAGCGAGCATTGGTCTCCCAGCGGACGTACTGTGTACTTATCTCTACTCTCTTCCGTCCAGCGAGCATTGGTCTCCCAGCGGACGTACTGTGTACTTATCTCTACTCTCTTCCGTCCAGCGAGCATTGGTCTCCCAGCAGACGTACTGTGTACTTATCTCTACTCTCTTCCGTCCAGTGAGCATTAGTCTCCCAGCGGACGTACTGTGTACTTATCTCTACTCTCTTCCGTCCAGTGAGCATTAGTCTCCCAGCGGACGTACTGTGTACTGATCTCTACTCTCTCCCGTCCAGCGAGCATTGGTCTCCCAGCGGACGTACTGTGTACTTATCTCTACTCTCTTCCGTCCAGCGAGCATTGGTCTCCCAGCGGACGTACTGTGTACTTATCTCTACTCTCTTCCGTCCAGCGAGCATTGGTCTCCCAGCAGACGTACTGTGTACTTATCTCTACTCTCTTCCGTCCAGTGAGCATTAGTCTCCCAGCGGACGTACTGTGTACTTATCTCTACTCTCTTCCGTCCAGTGAGCATTAGTCTCCCAGCGGACGTACTGTGTACTGATCTCTACTCTCTCCCGTCCAGCGAGCATTGGTCTCCCAGCAGACGTACTGTGTACTTATCTCTACTCTCTTCCGTCCAGTGAGCATTAGTCTCCCAGCGGACGTACTGTGTACTTATCTCTACTCTCTTCCGTCCAGTGAGCATTAGTCTCCCAGCGGACGTACTGTGTACTGATCTCTACTCTCTCCCGTCCAGCGAGCATTGGTCTCCCAGCGGACGTACTGTGTACTTATCTCTACTCTCTTCCGTCCAGCGAGCATTGGTCTCCCAGCGGACGTACTGTGTACTTATCTCTACTCTCTTCCGTCCAGCGAGCATTGGTCTCCCAGCAGACGTACTGTGTACTTATCTCTACTCTCTTCCGTCCAGTGAGCATTAGTCTCCCAGCGGACGTACTGTGTACTTATCTCTACTCTCTTCCGTCCAGTGAGCATTAGTCTCCCAGCGGACGTACTGTGTACTGATCTCTACTCTCTCCCGTCCAGCGAGCATTGGTCTCCCAGCGGACGTACTATTTACTTATCTCTACTCTCTCCCGTCCAGGGGCGCAACAACCCAGTGTCAGAGGGGTATGCAGCAACAATTTGTGTCCCATGTAATATGTTAGTAGGAACGAGTGAGAGCTAACAGATAAAATGCGTACAAAATTGTCATTTATTAATACAATTAAACTATAGCTACTCCACCGTGATGAACCCCCCTAAAAAAACTATGAGCTCCATTGGAACAGCAATACCAGTGTTTCTCACAGGATTTTAGGTAAAACTGTGTGGACCTCTGTTCCTCTGTCCAAATTCACTGAAAAATAAAGGAAACTTTCATAATTTGTTTTGTTCTAATTTCTATACTTGACAGATATAAGCACATCATGACATGTTTCATGGGCCGGTGTGTCAGAAAAAAAAACTAACGCTGACTTTTTTTGACCAATGCATTACACCGGCACTAACCCAGCGCCTCCAATTAAGCAAAAAAAAAAAAAAAAAAAAAAAAAAACAACAACGAATGGGCCGCCGATGTACGAGTTTTATGGGCCGTTAAGAAAAGAAAAAAAAATTTGAGATGTATTGGCCGAAAAAGCACATCGGCCCACCGGGAATCTCCCGGTAGTCCCGATGGCCAGATAGATAGCCTATGCCTGGATGTCACACTTTAAATCCGACCTGTTGGCTTTCAGCATGCACTTATTTAGCTGCTGTCGCATAAATTGACATGCCATCTCCTTTTCTCTCTTTCTTTTTCTATTTTTAGCCCCCCAGCATTTTGTTTTATCCATCTTATTCGACGACAACTCACTACTCGTTCCTGCTTGCTCAGCGCTCACGCGCCCCCGCCCGCTCGCGATATTACCCCGCCCCCCTTCTCCATGAGGCCGCCTACTCTAGCCTGTTAGTCCTCTAAAATTTTATATAACATTGAAGAAATACAGAAATGATTTAGAAACGCACAACAGCAGCTACATATAGAAAATACAATATATATATATATTTTTAAATCAAATTTAAATTAATATATATATTTTTTTTACCATCGCTTTGGCGCCCCCCATGGTGCCTATGCGCCGCATATAGCGCATACCCACTTTTTGCGCCACTGCTCCCGTCCAGCGTGCATTGGTTTCCCAGCGGACGTACGGATCTCTACTCTCTCCCGTCCAGTGAGCATTGGTCTCCTAGCAGACGTACTGTGTGATTATCTCTACTCCCTCCCGTCCAGCGTGCATTGGTTTCCCAGCGGACGTACTGATCTCTACTCTCTCCCGTCCAGTGAGCATTGGTCTCCCAGCGGATGTACTATTTACTTCTCTCTACTCTCTCCCGTCCAGCGAGCATTGGTCTCCCAGCGGATGTACTATTTACTTCTCTCTACTCTCTCCCGTCCAGTGAGCATTGGTCTCCCAGCGGATGTACTATTTACTTCTCTCTACTCTCTCCCGTCCAGCGAGCATTGGTCTCCCAGCGGACGTACTGTGTGATTATCTCTACTCTCTCCCGTCCAGTGAGCATTGGTTTCCCAGCGGATGTACTATTTACTTCTCTCTACTCTCTCCCGTCCAGCGAGCATTGGTCTCCCAGCGGACGTACTGTGTGATTATCTCTACTCTCTCCCATCCAGCGAGCATTGGTCTCCCAGCGGACGTACTGTGTGATTATCTCCACTCTCTCCCATCCAGCGAGCATTGGTCTCCCAGCGGATGTACTATTTACTGATCTCTACTCTCTCCCGTCCAGCGAGCATTGGTCTCCTAGCAGACGTACTGTGTGATTATCTCTACTCTCTCCTGTCCAGCGTGCATTGGTTTCCCAGCGGACATACGATTTACTTATCTCTACTCTCTCCTGTCCAGCGAGCATTGGTCTCCCAGCGGACGTACCATGTACTGATCTCTACTCTCTCCCGTCCAGTGAGCATTGCTTTCCCAGCAGACGTACTTATCTCTACTCTCTCCCGTCCAGCGAGCATTGGTCTCCCAGCGGATGTACTATTTACTTATCTCTACTCTCTCCCGTCCAGCGAGCATTGGTCTCCCAGCGGATGTACTATTTACTTATCTCTACTCTCTCCCGTCCAGCATGCATTGTTCTCCCAGCGGATGTACTATGTACTTATCTATACTCTCTCCCGTCCAGCGAGCATTGGTCTCCCAGCGGATGTACTATTTACTGATCTCTACTCTCTCCTGTCCAGCGAGCATTGGTCTCCTAGCAGACGTACTGTGTGATTATCTCTACTCTCTCCTGTCCAGCGTGCATTGGTTTCCCAGCGGACATACGATTTACTTATCTCTACTCTCTCCTGTCCAGCGAGCATTGGTCTCCCAGCGGACGTACCATGTACTGATCTCTACTCTCTCCCGTCCAGTGAGCATTGCTTTCCCAGCGGACGTACTTATCTCTACTCTCTCCCGTCCAGCGAGCATTGGTCTCCCAGCGGATGTACTATTTACTTATCTCTACTCTCTCCCGTCCAGCGAGCATTGGTCTCCCAGCGGATGTACTATTTACTTATCTCTACTCTCTCCCGTCCAGCATGCATTGGTCTCCCAGCGGATGTACCATGTACTGATCTCTACTCTCTCCCGTCCAGCGAGCATTGCTTTCCCAGCGGACGTACTTATCTCTACTCTCTCCCGTCCAGCGAGCATTGGTCTCCCAGCGGATGTACTATTTACTTATCTCTACTCTCTCCCGTCCAGCGAGCATTGGTCTCCCAGCGGATGTACTATTTACTTATCTCTACTCTCTCCCGTCCAGCGAGCATTGGTCTCCCAGCGGATGTACTATTTACTTATCTCTACTCTCTCCCGTCCAGCATGCATTGGTCTCCCAGCGGATGTACTGTGTACTTATCTCTACTCTCTCCCGTCCAGCATGCATTGGTCTCCCAGCGGATGTACTATGTACTTATCTCTACTCTCTCCCGTCCAGCGAGCATTGGTCTCCCAGCGGATGTACTTATCTCTACTCTCTCCCGTCCAGCGAGCATTGGTCTCCCAGCGGATGTACTATTTACTTATCTCTACTCTCTCCCGTCCAGCGAGCATTGGTCTCCCAGCGGATGTACTATTTACTTATCTCTACTCTCTCCCGTCCAGCGAGCATTGGTCTCCCAGCGGATGTACTATGTACTTATCTCTACTCTCTTCCGTCCAGCGAGCATTGGTCTCCCAGCGGACGTACCATGTACTGATCTCTACTCTCTCCTGTCCAGTGAGCATTGGTCTCCCAGCGGACGTACCATGTACTTATCTCTACTCTCTTCCGTCCAGCGAGCATTGGTCTCCCAGCGGACGTACCATGTACTTATCTCTACTCTCTTCCGTCCAGCGAGCATTGGTCTCCCAGCGGACGTACCATGTACTGATCTCTACTCTCTCCTGTCCAGTGAGCATTGGTCTCCCAGCGGACGTACTATTTACTTATCTCTACTCTCTTCCGTCCAGTGAAAATTGGTCTCCCAGCGGACGTACCATGTACTGATCTCTACTCTCTCCCGTCCAGTGAGCATTGCTTTCCCAGCGGACGTACTTATCTCTACTCTCTCCCGTCCAGCGAGCATTGGTCTCCCAGCGGATGTACTATTTACTTATCTCTACTCTCTCCCGTCCAGCGAGCATTGGTCTCCCAGCGGATGTACTATTTACTTATCTCTACTCTCTCCCGTCCAGCGTGCATTGGTCTCCCAGCAGATGTACTATGTACTTATCTCTACTCTCTCCCGTCCAGCGAGCATTGGTTTCCCAGCGGACGTACTATGTACTTATCTCTACTCTCTTCCGTCCAGCGAGCATTGGTCTCCCAGCGGACGTACCATGTACTGATCTCTACTCTCTCCCGTCCAGCGAGCATTGGTCTCCCAGCGGACGTACTATGTACTTATCTCTACTCTCTTCCGTCCAGCGAGCATTGGTCTCCCAGCGGACGTACCATGTACTGATCTCTACTCTCTCCCGTCCAGCGAGCATTGGTCTCCCAGCGGATGTACCATGTACTTATCTCTACTCTCTTCCGTCCAGCGAGCATTGGTCTCCCAGCGGACGTACCATGTACTTATCTCTACTCTCTTCCGTCCAGCGAGCATTGGTCTCCCAGCGGACGTACCATGTACTGATCTCTCCTCTCTTCCGTCCAGCGAGCATTGGTCTCCCAGCGGACGTACCATGTACTTATCTCTACTCTCTTCCGTCCAGCGAGCATTGGTCTCCCAGCGGACGTACCATGTACTGATCTCTACTCTCTCCCGTCCAGCGAGCATTGGTCTCCCAGCGGATGTACTATTTACTTATCTCTACTCTCTCCCGTCTAGCGAGCATTGGTCTCCCAGCGGACGTACCATGTACTTATCTCTACTCTCTTCCGTCCAGCGAGCATTGGTCTCCCAGCGGACGTACCATGTACTGATCTCTACTTTCTCCCGTCCAGCGAGCATTGGTCTCCCAGCGGATGTACCATGTACTTATCTCTACTCTCTTCCGTCCAGCGAGCATTGGTCTCCCAGCGGACGTACCATGTACTGATCTCTACTCTCTTCCGTCCAGCGAGCATTGGTCTCCCAGCGGACGTACCATGTACTTATCTCTACTCTCTTCCGTCCAGCGAGCATTGGTCTCCCAGCAGACGTACCATGTACTGATCTCTACTCTCTCCCGTCCAGCGAGCATTGGTCTCCCAGCGGATGTACTATTTACTTATCTCTACTCTCTCCCGTCCAACGAGCATTGGTCTCCCAGCGGACGTACTATTTACTTATCTCTACTCTCTCCCGTCCAACGAGCATTGGTCTCCCAGCGGACGTACTATGTACTTATCTCTACTCTCTCCCGTCCAGCGAGCATTGGTGTCCCAGCGGACGTACTATGTACTTATCTCTACTCTCTCCCGTCCAACGAGCATTGGTCTCCCAGCGGACGTACTATGTACTTATCTCTACTCTCTCCCGTCCAGCGAGCATTGGTCTCCCAGCGGACGTACTATGTACTTATCTCTACTCTCTCCCGTCCAGCGAGCATTGGTGTCCCAGCAGACGTACTATGTACTTATCTCTACTCTCTCCCGTCCAACGAGCATTGGTCTCCCAGCGGACGTACTATGTACTTATCTCTACTCTCTCCCGTCCAACGAGCATTGGTCTCCCAGCGGACGTACTATGTACTTATCTCTATTCTCTTCAAATTCATTTCACCTCGCAGGCCGGTAGAGCCCAATATCCTGACGCAATTGAGCCACTCACGTCAGAAGCTACATGAACCCTCCCGGTCAGCCATTTTTTCGATTCCCGCTTCTCCCCGTCCATCTGTCCGCGGGACTTACCCGTTAACGCCATGGAGATATCCCGGACAAGCGATCAAGCTTATTGAAAAACCAGCCCGCCAAATTCGCTGCGTCTTTGGGCGGTCTATAGTCTGACGGCTGTTCTTTTGCTCTTTTGCTTTTTGGGAGGAGTACTCTGGGTTCGGGCAGAAATGCCGAGCTCGGAGCACTCCACCCGGACAGCACGCCAAGTACGCATAACCTTTACCATAATAGTTATATGTAGATGTGAGCTCGTGAAATTAAAGTGTGTCAATCCTGTTTCCCTAAACTTTTTGCCTTGGTAAAGATATAATTATATCCCAATATATAAATGTGTTTTTATTAGTTAGCTAAAATGGCCCAATGCATATTCAGAAAATGATTTGATGCAAAACAAATTCAAACCTTATTTTAATATTTGAGAAGATTGTAAACCCTGCAGTGACTATCACAAATAATCAAGAAGCATTTATGAATCAGAAATCAAAGATTGTTAATTTCCTACACACACAGACGCTTCATGGATCATATTTGCTTAAATGTGTGATTTCTGCTTCCCAGTATCTAAAACCTCATGAAAGATAAAAAGTGTAAATAAACTTTTTAAAAGGGCACATGCTTTTACTGGCAATTGGAGCTGATCAGTGTTTGTCTAAAGTGTGTTTACGTGACTTGCACAATCATTTAGTTTCACCGACTGGAACAATATGGATAAACACTGATTTTTATGTGGTTTCATTTCTTCATCCAAATTATCATAAGACTTCAGAAGTCAATTTGTGTGAAAATATATTTATGACACTTAAATTCTTCTTGAGATAAAGAAAGTCATACAGGTTTGGAACGACATGAAAGTGAGTAGATGATGACAGAATGATCGTTTTTAGCTGATCTTTTCCTGCCGCTTTGCAAGCCTTGATATTTACAACAAACAATAAAATGACAAAATCAACCCAGCAATAGATTTTACTGAGTAAAAGACTTTCCAAGAAAACTCAGTTAAACAAACAGATGTTTATTTCTGTGTGTTTATTTACAGGCATTGACGTGGACTCAGTGTTCCTGGCTGCTGATTGGCTGAATTTAAATTCATATAAATGTAATGTTCTGATTGGCTCAAAAAAGAAGCATGCATGTTCTACTGACCAACCAACGAAGGCTTAGAAACCCGGGGTTAGTTTTTGGTTTAGAAACCAAAAAGAATTAATTGAATCATTATTAGGCAATGCAATGCATCCCTTCATTGTGTTTTCACTGCTAGCCATTATTGTGCTGCATGTGAGCGTTCAGTCCGCTGGAAAACCTTCTGAGCAGAGCATCGAAAGATCTTTCGTATCGTTGCTGACTGTGTCGAATGGATTGCAGTGGGGGTCGTGGGGTCAAAGGGAATTTTGTCCAACTGGAACATACGCCACGGGGTTTAGTCTGATGGTAAGTTGACCATTGACTCATGAAAGTGGTTTTGATTTTCTAACTCAGTATTTTTGTCTTGTTTTCCAGTACAAATATCTTAACATTCTTAAATCAAGATACATTTACTGGAGAAGAAGCAAAATGGCTTGAAGTGAGTTTGAGATTTAAACAAGAAAAAGTATCTGGGTTAGAAAATATCAACTTAATCAAGATTTTTCATGATTCAATCAATTCCTGAAGTGTAAAACCAAGTCCTGTCAACTTTTTTTCTTCTCATGTCAGAAGTGTTATGTAGACTTTAACCCTCTGAGCCTCTTCATTTTGGGGTCAAACTTGGCTCCCTCGCTGTCAAAAATGACTGAAGCTTTGAAATGTTTTTTTTTTTTTTCAGGAAAATCAATGTAATTTATTTTTGTTCAATAATATTTTTTTATTATTTAGAATTTTTAGGGGATTTTATGATACTATGCAATATTGTTTCATTTTTTATAAGCTATTTTTTCCACTGAAGTTAATGTATTTTCCCCCATTATTTTTTCAATAAATGCAATATTTCAGATTAAAATAGAGTGAAGGCCTTTGAAATCCATTTTTTTGAAGTGAGAATAGTATCATCTGGAGGTGTTAAAAAATAAAAACATGTGTAACCGTAAATAGGTCCTTATATTGAGAGGCTTTTGGATTCCCTATAATTTATGTTTTATAAACAAACACTGTGATTGGCCTGGAGGTTTTGTGTGTGTGTGTGTGTGTGTGTGTGTGTGTGTGTCTGTCTGTGTGTGTGTGTGTGTGTGTGTGTGTGTGTGTGTGTGTGTGTTTGTTTTTGTGATATATGAGGACACAAATGTGTATAATGACATGCATATTACACTGGTATTACAACTTACACGTGATATATGAGGACATTGCATGAGTCCTCATATTTCAAATAGCTTAAAAAACATAAAAAACAATGTTTTTTTTTAAATGTAAAAATGCAGCATGTCTCCTGTGATGGGTAGGTTTAGGGATAGGGGCAGTGTAGGGGGATAGAATATACAGTTTGTCCAGTATAAAAGTCATTACGCCTATGGAATGTCCTCATATATCACAAAAACAAAGCTGTGTGTGTGTGTGTGTGTGTGTGTGTGTGTGTGTGTGTGTGTGTGTGTGTGTGTGTGTGTGTGTGTGTGTGTGTGTGTGTGTGTGTGTGTGTGTGTGTGTTAGTTAATCTCCACCTGCCAGAACATTATCAAATAGAGGATTGTCTTAATGTTGTTGCTATTTTTTTCTTTTGGTTTTTAGGTGGAAGACCCTGTTTTTTGGGATAACACAGCACTCAACGGGATTCGTCTTTACTGTGCCAGTCGGACCAAAGACTTATCAGACTTAAATAAGGAAATCTCTGTTCAGTCTGACGTAGGAAGGTAATGGGCTCGGACTCTATGCAATGAAGTAAAACTAGTAACAGCATGTTTACTTTGAGTTTATGAAGAATTCTTACATTAAAGAGCAGTTTCTTCATAAGCTAGATATATGAACTGTGGATTTTCTTGAAAATAATTACAGATTTAATCTTCATTGTCTTCAATAAACCTTCAAAAAAAGCCATAAATTGTGTGTTTTCTTTAGCTGGGGTAAGTGGAAAGATATCAAATGGTGTCCTTCGGGATTCTTGACAGCTTTCCAGCTGAGAGTCCAATCTATCCAAAGAATTGAAGATAATACGGCCGCAAACAACATCAGGTGAGTGGGTAACAGAACAATCATTCTGAATTTGCCATTCAGGGTCAGTTTTCCCTCATCAAGCATATGAATGATATTCAGACCAACAACACGACTATTAAGTGTTATATTTCTATATATTTCTAAGTTCTATAAACAGTAAATCAATAGTTTCACTAGTTCATATATTTCTTCTCTGCTAAAAAAGAAATGTCCAAAAAAAGTCAAACTTCATGTTTAAAGTACCCCTATTGTGCTATTTTAAAGGTTCAAAATTGTGTTCTAGAGTCTCGGTTTAAGTGCATCCAATTGCCAGTTGCCAATTTAGTAAGTTTGTCACAGGATTAGCGACTTTTCATACCCCTATAGCGACTTATTTTTAGCGACTTTTTGGATTGATGGTTTACATGTAGTCAGCTGTCTGACAGAAAATATGTAAGTAAGAATAGATTTATTGGACATTCATTCAGCTATATTAAAATTACAATATGTGAGCACGGATTAGGAAAGAAAACAGATGTAAACTGCCGACAGTTGGCGCAACATTTTTTGAGTGGGCTTTAGCTTTTTTCCATTGAAAATAGGTTGGTCAAAACACACTTTAATTTCCTCATAATATCCACTGCTCTTTTCTCACAGCGTCTGAAACGCTTCGTTTGAAGATTCAGTCTCTCTAAACCCCGCCTCTCTGAGAGCCGCTCTGCTCTGATTGGTCAGACGGCCCAGTGTGCTGTGATTGGTCAGAAACTAAACGCTCATTATCATATCTGACTCTCAGCTCTTGATCACAGTGATACGAACAGTAACGATGGCGTGGGGTTTACCGTATCAATCTCATCAAAGTGGATTTGCTTTGTCAGCAGAAAACAGCGTCTTCTCGACACGAACAACACGAACCAAACTCTCCCAGTCTCAGATACACTAGTGTTTGAGGGCGGAGCTAAGACACGCTGTTCAGCCAATGAATACCATAGACTGGCATTATGCAAATTCATTACGTATGTTCAGCAGGAAGTGAGACTTGAATTACTGACGACTCGTTTCAGGCAGTTCAGAATCGATTCTTTCTTTTGGGAGACAAAAACTCCATTTATCTGCACTTTGAGACTTTTACATTCACAAACAGCTCTATTACACATTGCATGAAAGGTCATATCCGAAAAAGCATATGGGCACTTTAACATAATACTGTCACATTTATTTCAGATTCAACTGCAGTGGAGGTTCTGTGCTTCAAGGTGACGGCACAGACTGGGGCGATTGGGGTGACTGGAGCATAACGTGTCTGGGAAGAGGAATCTGTGGCATCAAGACCCGGATAGAAGAGCCACAGGGATTCGAAGGAGACGACACCGCTCTCAATGACGTGCGCATGTTCTGCTGTGATTAAGGTGATGTGATCACAATCAAAAACTCAGACTGACACACACTGCACATCAACTAAATCTGTTTATTCTTTCAGGTGTAGGAGGATGACAACAAGAACAGCAAGAAGATCAAATGGATGGTAATTATTGAGCATCATACTATGATAAACTAACATGAACCATGTCATACAACAGCTTTGTAAGGGATAATGCACAGTCATTATCACAAAATAAAGCCTAACCGGATGATCATGACATTTACATCCCGCCTATTATTGGAGCTGAAATTATTTTATTCTTTCTTGTAGATTAGTGATTCTTCTGAAGACTCCTGAACTTCTGCTGAAACGGTTGTCAAATATCAGCAATAAAGACTTTCTAAACAGAACCTTGTAGTTTCACATTGTTTTGCACAACACTTTACATCAGATCGTTCATTACATTAGTGCATTTGGCAGATGTTTACATCTAAAGCAACTTATATTGCATTCAAAGTAATTGTCTTATCCGTTCATGCATTCCCTGGGAATGACCAGCCTAATCTCAATACACACGCACTCTACAACACCCATGCATATCATCATATGCACGTAAAAATGAATTTTCGTCTATAAATTGCACAATAAACACAACGCATTTAGTGTGACCGGGTTACGAACACTAGGCTACATTAAAGTGTAATATTGTCAACCCTGTCACACTAAACTTTTTGCCTTTCTAAATGTATAATTAAATCCCTATATATATATATAAATGTGTTTATTTAGCTAAAAATTGCACATGGCAAATTCTGCAAATTATTTGATGCAAAACAAATTCAAACCTCATTTTAATACTTAATATAATATTTGGTTAAGTTTTTGGTTGAGTACATCCATATCTAGAAATTAATCTTAGATTTGGAGATAATCTTTGTTTTTGTTATGTTTGGATGGGTGTTGTATTATGTTTAACTTCTGTGCCTCAGTTTCTCGTTTCTCTGTGTTTCAGTTTCAGGTTACAAATAGTTTGATTATTAAGTTGTCACATTTCTTTGATTGGTTTGTTCTGTGTGTTTTTTTAGTTCAGTGTCAGTCTACGTTTTAAGTTAGTTGTCCTGTTTCTGAGTATCTTTTTGTTAATAAAACAAAGACTGCTGTATTTAGAGCCTTTTCTCCTCATCATTGCAACAAACCCCTGCTCATAGTATTTTACTCCTAAAACCTTAAAGGGGAGGTAAAACACCTTTTTCGAAGGCTTGATTGTGTTTGTGGGGTAAACTGTAACATGTGTTCATGCCTCGTTTTTAAAAATTCGCATTATTTTTCACATATTTTACCTTTATTCTACACTGCTCTGTCCCTCCTTGTAAAAACGGTCGGATGATTTCCGGGTTCTGAAGCCCCTCCCTCAAAAACACGTGTGTTGTGATTCGCTAACCGCCTAGTGCACGTTGTTCGGAAACGACACGCCCCTTACCTTTACCGGTAGTTTGTGCGTCTGTGTATTTATAGGCCCATGTCACGAAAAAATTGAAGACCGGAAGTACGTCTTTTAATAGGGATACGGCTATACCGGTTAGCTTTTTACAATGGCGGAGTCCGATAGATACCGCTGGACCAAATCTCTCCGCAACCTGCCTGAAGTCACATATGACGATGTGGTTCGGATGGTAAATGAAAACTCTCAAGTGGAAACGTCAAAACTGAGGAAAGGGTACAAGTTCTTCTGGGAGAAATTCATTTTCGATTACAGAGGTAAGTGTTTGAATTCCGCTGACACGCTGTCGCTAGCTAGCTTGAATGTCAAAGTGTATTTATATAGCTAGCACATGAATGTGTCAGATAAGTGTAATATGTGTGTCAGATAAAACATCCTTTTTAATGAATCGAACAAATATGATTTACATCATTGGTAGGAATACATATTTAGTTTCTCAGTGGGTCCAAAAACTTTCCCTGACGAGCCGCAAGATGTTGTTTAGCATAGCTAGGTAACAGCTAGGCACTACCTACTGTATACTGTACATGTAAATACGTGAAAGTGTGAAAGCGTGATCCGCATTCTTATGAAAAAAAAACTACACTACCCACAATCCTATGGCCGTCTACGTCCTGATGCAGAGCAACCCGGTACACTACAACAACAGGTGTAGCCTGCCATTGTTGTTATAGCTCTAGCCGTTCGCCAGGAAGGTAAACGTTTCTACGGTAACAGCGAGTTGGACCAATCAGGAGATGTTGCTGCTATGCTTAGGATTGTGGGTAGTGTAGTTTTTTTTTTTATAAGAATGCGGATAAAACATGTTTTTCTTAAAACAAGGTTGATTTCATACGAACTTATAGCTTCTACAGGAGCAAAAACCTTCGTTTCACAACCTCATAGCTCGTGGTCAGTCTACCTCGGATGGTTTAGACATTACGGCTGATAATCTAAATCCCTATCGAGAAATACTGTTGACCGGAAGTTCTGAATCCCTACTCCGCATTCCGGAAGCAGGAAGTGTGACATAGGCCTATGGCGTCAATAATATTGGCATACCAATTTGAGCCCGAATCAGACCCAGAGAATGTAAGTGGAGAGGATCGAGCAGAACCTGTTCAAGAATGGCTGTTAAAGGACGTTTCAGAACGGTATGTGTTTTTTTTGTACCACAAACATTCCAAGTTCGCTGCAGTAGCACCTCATTGCAGTACACGAGATCCAGGGGGCGGAGTTGGATCCAGATCTAAGGGGTGGAGATGGGTAGGATTAGGGATGGGGTTAGGGATCAGGGCGTGGAGATAGGGATCAGGGGGCGGAGATGGGTAGGATTAGGGGTGGGGTTAGTTATCAGGGGGTGGAGATGGGTAGGATTAGGGGTGGGGTTAGGGATCAGGGGGCGGAGATGGGTTAGGGTTAGGGGTGGGGTTAGGGATCAGGGGGTGGAGATGGGTAGGATTAGGGGTGTAGTTAGGGATCAGGGGGCGGAGATGGGTTAGGGTTAGGGGTGGGGTTAGGGATCAGGGGGTGGAGATGGGTAGGATTAGGGGTGGGGTTAGGGATCAGGGGGCGGAGATGGGTTAGGGTTAGGGGTGGGGTTAGGGATCAGGGGGTGGAGATGGGTAGGATTAGGGGTGGAGTTAGGGATCAGGGGGCGGAGATGGGTAGGATTAGGGGTGGGGTTAGGGATCAGGGGGTGGAGATGGGTAGGATTAGGGGTGGGGTTAGGGATCAGGGGGTGGAGATGGGTAGGATTAGGGGTGGAGTTAGGGATCAGGGGGCGGAGATGGGTAGGATTAGGGGTGGGGTTAGGGATCAGGGGGTGGAGATGGGTAGGATTAGGGGTGGGGTTAGGGATCAGGGGGTGGAGATGGGTAGGATTAGGGGTGGGGTTAGGGATCAGGGGGTGGAGATGGGTTAGGGGTGGGGTTAGGGATCAGGGGGCGGAGATGGGTAGGATTAGGGGTGGGGTTAGGGATCAGGGGGCGGAGATGGGTAGGTTTAGATATATGTAAGGTGGGAGGAGTTGGATCTGGATCCAACACCTCCCCCTGGATTTCGTGTTCTGCAGTGAGGACCATCTCGTTCGCTGCGCTGGTGATATTAAACAGAAGTTTGTGTTTGTCGGATATGTATGAATTAGCATTTAACAAACTGGTTTGTGGAGTTTACTTCCTTGTTACAACGTACAACTAACAATACGAACTATTACAGGAATACACATCAACGGGAAAAAAAAAATAGCTTCTGTTCTTAAAGTTGGAACTGCTCCATCTTTCAGGAGAGTGGCATTTGGATTATAATTATGAGGGACCGAGTTAAAAATAAAATCGATCCCTAACTCCACCGTCCCTAGAAAGGCTGAACAAAGTGGACCAGCAATCTGGCTGAAAATAACAGACACTCTACTGCCACAACAACTCTTCTTCTTGTTCAACTCCAACTCTACTCAGGCGCGTTCAAGTCACTCTCGTCAGAGTAAGATGGCGGAGTACTTTCTCTTAATTAACTACACAAAAATACAGTAAGGTTCTTAAACTCTTGTTCTAGAAGAACAAAGAAATGTGCATCAGATGTACTTTGTTTTTTAATGTTTTTAATTAATTTATGAAGCCACTGCCAACTTTATCGTTACATGTTGCATTGTTATATTATAATGCCATCATATTCTGTGCAGGCAATTAGCTTAACTGCGCTGTAAATAGAAAACCTTGACAATATCACTGCATAATATTTAAGTATTGTGGTATTCCGCCATGTTTCTCAGTGACACGCCCACAACTCAGCAAAGATCGGGGCTTAGAGAAAATCCCTAACTCCCCACTGGTATTTACGACATTGTGGTGGCGTTCAACTCGTAAATACGATCTATACGAGATGACTTGAACGCACCAAGACTCTCATGATTGATGCAGCAGCAGCTCCGTGTCCTGTGTGTATTTAATACATATTTCTCCCCTCATCAGGTATGGAACACATTGATGCAATGAGCATGTTTTTTACATGTCAGAGTTTTGAGAAATTTAAACTACATTGTTTAAAGTGTTTAATAAGTTAGTTATTACTGAAATGTAAAAGTTCGCTTCAAGTTCACGTCTGTGTGTCGCGTGTGCTAGTTGCGCATTTCATGCTAGTGATGGAGACCATGCGGTCTCAGAGAGATTAGCGAGATTAGAGTAAATCCACAAATATGATGTATTTTGGTTGGAATTATGCAATGATTGCAGGTTGTGACTTTGCATGTGACTGTGAAAATGAAGTGTGAGTATATTATATGTTATAATTGCTTGGATATTAATTTATAGTATATATATGGTTAATTTGTGGACACAGTAGTCAATGAAAGACTGTATGTATGTACTTTTTGTTTTCTATATTGTGACTTCTCTTGAAGGGATGCTCTGTCATTTATTGACACGTGGAATTGAGTTTGAACCGTTTTGAATGGTTGTAAAAAAAATATAACAATACAGACTCTCATGATTGATGCAGCAGCAGCTCCGTGTCCTGTGTGTATTTAATACATATTTCTCCCCTCATCAGGCGGTGAGGGTACTACATTTGCACGTCATACTTCATGCTATTTCAACGTCATTGCACATGCGCAGTCCTTTCAGTTTCGGTTTTTAATCTGATCACGTGTTTTACATATCCTCTCGATTGGATTAGAAAAGGAATAAACCACCGCTCTGAATTTCATTCAGATCGAGCTCAATTGGATCGATTGAGGTGTTTAAATTAAGGCTTTTCAGTCCGATCGAGCCATCAATCCGATTACTATTATCTGGTTGCATGTAAACGTAGCCCATGCCTGTAATGTATATTGAAATATCGGAAATGTGTTTAAAAATCATATCACCGTTATTTGAAAAAAAATATCACGATATTGATATTGAATTATTGTCCAGCCCTAGCTGTAAGTTGCTATTTTTTGTCATATAAATATGATGTGTAGTAGGTTTAAGATGTTTGTCAGTAAATTAATTAATCTAGAGATGTGAATGAAAGTGACTGTGCAAAGCGTGAGCATTAGCCTAGTTAGAGCGCCGTATGCTAGCAGTCTTTTGTTATAGGATTATTAGGCTAATTTGGATTCCGTGATTACAAGCCATTACCTAAAACAAGGAATATAATTAACAAATGGACATGACAATGTAACATTTAATGCTTAATGTGTTGATTTAATGTTTTATTTGAATGCTTTATTTAGGCAGTAAATACTGCTCACTCAGCTATGCACTTTGAATATGTACAATTCTAATTGCTGTATTTTCTATGTCTGTTTACCATATTACAGTGTTAAAGTTAAACGAGAAACGATTCATGAAAGCTAATTGGAAGAGTAAAAAGCCATGAACCAACTGTCATTGTCTGTTATTGTTCTGTCTAGCTGGACAGAAAAGTGACACGTCTAGTGAGGACAGAATATAAAACTAAAAGAAATTTAATTGATTTTAAAAAACTGCCTACTGAGGCCTTGATTTTTAGTGTTTTAAGGCTTTGACCTTAAAACCACAACACATAATGTAGTCAGCCAGATCCGGGCCATATCCAGATCAGATGGAGGACCTGCTCCTAGACACGACCACAACACATGATGTAGTCAGCCGGATCTTGGCCGTATCCAGATTAGATGGAGGACCTGCTCCTAGACACGACCACGACACATGATGTAGTCAGCCGGATCTGGGCCGTATCCAGATTAGATGGAGGACCTGCTCCTAGACACGACCACGACACATGATGTAGTCAGCCGGATCTGGGCCGTATCCAGATTAGATGGAGGACCTGCTCCTAGACACGACCACGACACATGATGTAGTCAGCCGGATCTGGGCCGGATCCAGATCAGATGGAAGGCTTGCGCCTAGACACGACCACAACACATGATGTAGTCAGCCGGATATGGGCCGTATCCAGATCAGATGGAGGACCTGCGCCTAGACACGAGCACAACACATGATGTAGTCAGCCGGATCTGGGCCGTATCCAGATCAGATGGAAGGCTTGCGCCTAGACACGACCACGACACATGATGTAGTCAGCCGGATCTGGGCCGTATCCAGATCAGATGGAAGACTTGCGCCTAGACACGAGCACAACACATGATGTAGTCAGCCGGATCTGGGCCGGATCCAGATCAGATGGAAGAACTGCCCCTAGACACGACCACAACACATGATGTAGTCAGCCGGATCCGGGCCGTATCCAGATCAGATGGAAGAACTGCGCCTAGACACGACCACCACACATGATTTAGTCAGCCAGATCCGGGCCGTATCCAGATCAGATGGAGGACCTGTGCCTAGACACGACCACGACACATGATGTAGTCAGCCGGATCCGGGCCGTATCCAGATCAGATGGAAGAACTGCGCCTAGACACGACCACAACACATGATGTAGTCAGCCGGATCCGGGCCGTATCCAGATCAGATGGAGGACCTGCGCCTCAACACGACCACAACACATGATTTAGTCAGCCAGATCCGAGCCGTATGCAGATCAGATGGAGGACCTGTGCCTAGACACGACCACGACACATGATGTAGTCAGCCGGATCCGGGCCGTATCCAGATCAGATGGAAGATCTGCGCCTAGACACGACCACGACACATGATGTAGTCAGCCGGATCTGGGCCGGATCCAGATCAGATGGAAGACTTTTGCGCCTAGACACGACCACGACACATGATGTAGTCAGCCGGATCTGGGCCGGATCCAGATCAGATGGAAGACTTGCGCCTAGACATGAGCACAACACATGATGTAGTCAGCCGGATCTGGGCCAGATCCAGATCAGATGGAAGAACTGCCCCTAGACACGACCACAACACATGATGTAGTCAGCCGGATCCGGGCCATATCCAGATCAGATGGAAGAACTGCCCCTAGACATGACCACCACACATGATGTAGTCAGCCGGATCCGGGCCGTATCCAGATCAGATGGAAGCAGTGGCGGATCTAGAAAATTTTACATGGGGGGGCAAAGGGGTAGCAAGAGGTCTTGGCAGGGTGGCAGGGGTAGACGGTACATGGGAATCCCTATATGTGAACACAAAAACACTTTTAATCATTATTAAATGATTAACGTTATTGTTTAATCATGCCCTTACACACTACAAAGGTTTTTAGGAATGATTTATTAACAAATCCCTCTGAAAATATCTTCAGAATACTGCTAAATGAATAACTGGAAAGTTTGGTGTACATAGGTGCTACACATGCTGAGATGTTTGTACTGGAGATTGACAAAAAAACTAATTTTGAGAAAACCGCATTTAAAGATTTGTAATGTAAAAATTCATACTTTTTTTAGTGGAAACAACTATTTACAGACACAATATCTTATCAAATCATTAGCAACAACAATACAAACCACCTACATCACAGCATTTATGGCCTTCAACTGAACAGAAAAACAGTCAAAAACGCATATCTAAATGTCAGAGCACGTCACGTGATGCATCTGAACGAATCACGTTGTCAGAAATTGACATCGGCCAATGAGATTTCGGTTTTAGAGTTAAATGCCCATTGTACTTTCACGATTGGTTGCTGATTAAAAGGAAATGACCATATTTGGATACGACAACAATGTACAGGAGAGAGAGAGCTTTCCAACGGAGATGTGATGATGACATTGACATGCAGCGATCGCGGAGCAGCATGTTGATTTTTTAGAACGACAACTTTTGTTGAATTTAGGAGAAATCTACTGACGCAAATAGACAAAGTGTAGTAAAATAAAGTCCTAAAAGTGTTTTTTGGAAATTTTTTTCACCACAAGTCTGAAAGAAGACATGTTATTGAAGACAAATAGCCCAAAATCTTAAAATTAACCAGTGAAAAAAACCCCGATGTTTTTGTGTCTCGCCTTAAGCTGTTCTTGTCTTTACTAAAATCAAAATTAGGCTAATCAATTGGAAGAGTGCTCTTACAAATCACGAGGGAGCGAATTGACCGCTGATTTTGGCTAACATAATAGACGCGCTGTTTTTGCTGATGCTGAATCGTCTTTAGTATACAATACATTCATTACAAATGTAACTTTAAGTTAAACGTGTGTGTTTAAACTACACCTGAGGAAACTCACTTCACCTTCAGAGGCTCTGGGGAAGCTCACTCTCTCCAGTCAGGTTGCAGGGCCAACTTACCGCAGCAGACTCGCTGTGTGTGTGTAAGCCGCCAACAACGCCGCCCGCTCTGCTCGTTTGAATCAGGGACGCAGGGGGGAGGGGCTAATAATATATTTAAAATTAAAAATTAAATTGTTCACTTTTGGTAAATGTATTGTTTAGTTCACTGTTTTGAGAAGCTTGTGGACATAGTGGCAGGTTTTACAAGTACGGTTTTTGGATCATCAAAGTTAGGGGGGCAGCTGGGGGGGCAAGGCTCTAGAGTGGGGGGGCACCTGCCCCCCCTTGCCCCCCTGTAGATCCGCCCCTGGATGGAAGAACTGCGCCTAGACACGACCACGACACATGATGTAGTCAGCCGGATCTGGGCCGTATCCAGATCAGATGGAAGACTTTTGCGCCTAGACACGAGCTCAACACATGATGTAGTCAGCCAGATCCGGGCCGTATCCAGATCAGATGGAGGACCTGTGCCTAGACACGACCACAACACATGATGTAGTCAGCCGGATCCGGGCCGTATCCAGATCAGATGGAAGATCTGTGCCTAGACACGACCACGACACATGATGTAGTCAGCCAGATCCGGGCCGTATCCAGATCAGATGGAGGACCTGTGCCTAGACACGACCACAACACATGATGTAGTCAGCTGGATCCGGGCCGTATCCAGATCAGATGGAAGATCTGCGCCTAGACACGACCACGACACATGATGTAGTCAGCCGGATCTGGGCCGTATCCAGATCAGATGGAAGACTTGCGCCTAGACACGAGCACAACACATGATGTAGTCAGCCGGATCTGGGCCGGATCCAGATCAGATGGAAGAACTGCGCCTAGACACGACCACCACACATGATGTAGTCAGCCAGATCCGGGCCGTATCCAGATCAGATGGAGGACCTGTGCCTAGACACGACCACAACACATGATGTAGTCAGCCGGATCCGGGCCGTATCCAGATCAGATGGAAGATCTGCGCCTAGACACGACCACGACACATGATGTAGTCAGCCGGATCTGGGCCGTATCCAGATCAGATGAAAGGCTTGGGCCTGGACACGACCACGACACATGATGTAGTCAGCCGGATCTGGGCCGGATCCAGATCAGATGGAAGGCTTGGGCCTAGACAAGACCACGATACATGATGTAGTCAGCCGGATCCGGACCGTATTCAGATCAGATGGAAGGCTTGCGCCTAGACACGACCACAACACATGATGTAGTCAGCCGGATCTGGGCTGTATCCAGATCAGATGGAGGACCTGCGCCTAGACACGAGCACAACACATGATGTAGTCAGCCGGATCTGGGCCGTATCCAGATCAGATGGAAGGCTTGCGCCTAGACACGACCACGACACATGATGTAGTCAGCCGGATCTGGGCCGTATCCAGATCAGATGGAATACTTGCGCCTAGACACGAGCACAACACATGATGTAGTCAGCCGGATCTGGGCCGGATCCAGATCAGATGGAAGAACTGCCCCTAGACACGACCACAACACATGATGTAGTCAGCCGGATCCGGGCCGTATCCAGATCAGATGGAAGAACTGCGCCTAGACACGACCACCACACATGATTTAGTCAGCCAGATCCGGGCCGTATCCAGATCAGATGGAGGACTTGTGCCTAGACACGACCACGACACATGATGTAGTCAGCCGGATCCGGGCCGTATCCAGATCAGATGGAAGAACTGCGCCTAGACACGACCACAACACATGATGTAGTCAGCCGGATCCGGGCCGTATCCAGATCAGATGGAGGACCTGCGCCTCAACACGACCACAACACATGATTTAGTCAGCCAGATCCGAGCCGTATGCAGATCAGATGGAGGACCTGTGCCTAGACACGACCACGACACATGATGTAGTCAGCCGGATCCGGGCCGTATCCAGATCAGATGGAAGATCTGCGCCTAGACACGACCACGACACATGATGTAGTCAGCCGGATCCGGGCCGTATCCAGATCAGATGGAAGAACTGCGCCTAGACACGACCACGACACATGATGTAGTCAGCCGGATCTGGGCCGGATCCAGATCAGATGGAAGACTTTTGCGCCTAGACACGACCACGACATATGATGTAGTCAGCCGGATCCGGGCCGTATCCAGATCAGATGGAAGATCTGCGCCTAGACACGACCACGACACATGATGTAGTCAGCCGGATCTGGGCCGGATCCAGATCAGATGGAAGACTTTTGCGCCTAGACACGACCACGACACATGATGTAGTCAGCCGGATCTGGGCCGGATCCAGATCAGATGGAAGACTTGCGCCTAGACATGAGCACAACACATGATGTAGTCAGCCGGATCTGGGCCAGATCCAGATCAGATGGAAGAACTGCCCCTAGACACGACCACAACACATGATGTAGTCAGCCGGATCCGGGCCATATCCAGATCAGATGGAAGAACTGCCCCTAGACATGACCACCACACATGATGTAGTCAGCCGGATCCGGGCCGTATCCAGATCAGATGGAAGAACTGCGCCTAGACACGACCACGACACATGATGTAGTCAGCCGGATCTGGGCCGTATCCAGATCAGATGGAAGACTTTTGCGCCTAGATACGAGCTCAACACATGATGTAGTCAGCCAGATCCGGGCCGTATCCAGATCAGATGGAGGACCTGTGCCTAGACACGACCACAACACATGATGTAGTCAGCCGGATCCGGGCCGTATCCAGATCAGATGGAAGATCTGTGCCTAGACACGACCACGACACATGATGTAGTCAGCCGGATCCGGGCCGTATCCAGATCAGATGGAAGATCTGTGCCTAGACACGACCACGACACATGATGTAGTCAGCCGGATCTGGGCCGGATCAAGATCAGATGGAAGAACTGCGCCTACACACGAGCACAACACTTGATGTAGTCAGCCAGGTGATTGACAACTGCACATTCTCATCAAAACATTGGATTCATCCGCGCTGTTCTGTGCCGAGGCAAAACCCACGTAAAGTTGATAATTCCACGAATAACTGCAATTGCAGATTTCGAACAGAGATGGCAACAAAGAGGAAAAACTACGGACTGCAGCTTTAATAACTTTTTTACAACAAAAATGAAACGTCACTGAACTTACTTAAGCTGAACTGTGACGCTATTTTCTTCTGGAAACGAACTTTGCATTATTTTTCTGTTATTTCTGTAAAGCTGCTTTGAAACAATCTGTATTATAAAAAGCGCTATATCAATTTTTTATTTTATTTATTTGATATGGACATAACAACAGCATTGGACAAACCAGATACGCTGTTTTTTTAGTGTTATGGCAAAACTGCTAATTTACAACACTTGTCCATAGGAGGCTACACATTTCACAAAACACAACACAGTACAATATACAAAACACAGTACAAAACAGTATTTAAGAAGGTAAACAATACACATCATCACTAAGCATTTCATACAGCATTACCATGTGTGCAGCTTTGACTTGATCTCAGCCATTGTTTCAGACCTTTGCCAAAGCTGATCATGTCTGTCTGCAGTTTTAATTCAGTGGGCAGAGAGTTCCATAGTCTCGTACCATTAAAAGAGAAACTGGACTGACCAAATGATTTTTTTAAATCTCGGAAGAACACAACCCCCACTGACTGAGGCTCTGGTGGAGGGTCTAAGTGAGCCCTGATGCCTAATAATGAGAGCAGAAAACAGCGGCGACACATGACTGTTCAAACATTTAAAAACCAATTTCAAAGTACTACAATGTATAAAATTTTCGAAAGTAAAAAAATTATATCTATTGTAACCAGATTAAGTAGGCTATCGATACCTACTCCCTCCCTACAGAGGGAGTTTGTTGCAGGCTAACCTACTTTGCGTAGTTTTCCATGCAGGTGCTATAATAGAGGGGTTTCACCAACGTCACGTTCTGGGCGGTAACCCGGATGCGCGGCCATTATGGAGGCACTCGGATGTAAACAACAGCATGGATTGCACTGTTCATGTACTACTGAACACATTGTTACACTAATAAACCACGGAAAAAACACGTGGTAGGTGCGAAATCATATAGAGAAGGACTTGGGAACCAGGACAGAGCGAAACATTTTGACAAACTAAAGTTAATATGTTTTATGTGGTCACATTATGTGGTAGCTGCTAAAGATCCGAACGAGTTAGCTTCTCTAGCACGTAACATTACTGCAATTCTTCCATCTATTTATTATCCCGAAATAAGATACGTTCAGATTGTCAGTCCAAAAAAGCACATGAAATTCGTTTCAAGTTACATCCATATGTGGTTTGAAATCCTATTTAAATCACATATCAGGACATCAGCCTCAGTCTGAACGCTCGGATTTCGCGTGGTATGTCTTAAAATGCAAACGTAATTTATAGGAAACATGCTGAAAGTCACTGCCGAAACAATGCTGTGTTGTTGCAAAGTGCCGGACGAGCAGAAAAATATTATTTCTGAAACCGGCGCAGACGAGCGTGGGAAAAAAGCAGTAGCTAACGTTATATGCCAGCCTCCTACAGTTCTGCCGTAGTAGTCCAGCGCGTCGGCTATACACATTTCCATGTTGTAACATTTAAAAAAGACAACATCTAACATTATATTGCAAATGCAACCCCTCCATCAACGCAAAGTCATTGCCATATTACCAAATAACATGCATGGACACACACGTCGGATCTGAACAGTTTCGATACACAGTGTGGACATCATTTTAGATCAGATTCCAATTTGATACAAAGATAATCGGATTTGGACTGACAGTGTGAATGTAGCCATAGTTAACATTAACTGCGTCGACATTTTAGCCATAGTCAACGCTTCATTTACATGTGTCTGATGCTGTACCTCTCTCAACCACAAACGCCTTCTTTCATCAGTTTTTTGCACTCTTCTCTTTAACTTTTGACAGTCTATAGCACTCGACATGTTTTTTCCCGATGTGACCGATTGGTACAGACAAAAACTCGACCATTTTTCAGCAGCAATAATCAGCCAAATTTGCGAGTCCATTCAGTTCAGTGGCATTATTCACGTTCTGTGCCTCCAAAATGGCCGACTTCCGGATTGATGACGCGTCGTGAAACCCCTCTATAGGGTGTGATTGGAACTAGGAAGTAGATAAAAGCAGCGCACAGGGTTGAGGAAGTGTTTGTTTGGTTGGCCCGGTGTGGTGCCGAATTCTGACCCCCACCAAATTATTACCCCCCTAGTATGGTAGGTTTAGGATTAGTTGTGGGGGAGGGGTTAGGATTAGGGGTGGGGTTAGGATTAGGCAATCAGGTACTGATTTCAACGAGGGGGGTAATAATTTGGCAGGGAGTCGAAATTCGGCACAACACCGGTCAGCGCGCGTCAAGTGCAAGCTGCTCATAGAGGAATCTGAGTTTTTGTTCTCCGCGTCCAGCACAGCTGGTTAGGAGTTAGGCAAGAGTGTTTCGATTGTCCTGGTCGGCGCATCGCCGGGTAATTACCAATTATTTTCAACTGAAAGCAGGGACGGTAAGCGCCTATTATCGGCGGCATTCAATGTGCCAAGTATGATGCTTTGAACTGATGTAATTAAGTCACGTTTACATCTCTCTCCTTGTCCTCAGCTGTGAGCTGGAGCAACGAGAGCTTTGCATTTATACTGGCGACGTATTGCGGTTTACAGCTGTAAACAGGAACGGTAAGCATCCGTTGATTGACTGTGGTGTGTAATGTAGGAGGCTTGGTGACCGAGGATGTACTTTAACAGAACTATTTCCCTCGTTCTCAGCCTCCTTGGTCTCAAACGGGAAGTCTAGTAGGCAAACGGGGATTATTGGTACAAGGTAGCTATTCCTTTATGTAATGATTTAATCCATTAATGTGGGAGGTACAGTGCTATTTGTTTGTCTTCTCTGGTTAAATGTGGTGAATTATTGCGGTGAGTAAAAACAGAGGCTTTTTGTGACCAAGAGAAGGACTATACAAATAGAAAGAAATCTGTGCAGTTTATTTCCTACTATGTGTGCTTATAGTATGTTTGTGATTTGTTGCAGAAACTGAGTGCTTCAGGGTGTAATTGCCGCTTTTCCCATATTGTAATTAAGAACCATATTGTACCTCCAAGTTTTATTGTACATTTTTGTTTCTTTGGTTTGTTTGTTTCTTTTCTTTGTGTCCGGCAAATGATATTATAACATTGTGCAGCACTTACCAAAGGCTAGCGTCTACCGTAGAGGTGGTGAGGTTAATATGTAATTGGTTGAAGCAGACTGTCCTGATGTTTTTTAATCAAAATCATACTTAAGTTATGGATGTCTTTTGCCGCGGAGTTGTTCATATTTGTGATTTTTTTTTTTACTTTATCAGAAGAGACCTCTTGGATTTTAAAAAGGCTTGCATTAGCTAAATTAACATCTTCAACACATGTCACCTTGTTTTTAAATTTGTTTGCTAGTACAGAGTCTATAAAAAAATTATTAAAAACATTTGCCATTGACTCATTGTTATTAACAAGAGTGCCATCCACTTTGATGGAATCTATCATAATGTACTTTTTCTTTGGAGGGTTGGTTAAATAGTTTATGTGTTGCCACAATTTAGAAATACTACCGTTAGCCTCTTCTATCTTTTTAGTAAAATAAATAAAGGTGACTTGACTTTGAACAAGAACATATCATAGAGCAGTCTTCTGACAGAATTGTCAGTTTTTTTAAATGCTTATTTAGGCCAGACTACACATACTTTACCTAACTTGAGGATAATAATTAAATAATAAGGTTAAATGTCTTAAGATCAAAGTACTCACTGCAAAACAAGGATAAAAAAAGTAAAACTATTAAGCAAAGCTGTTTCAAAGGGCACATGCTTTTACTGGAAATCTGATCAGTGTTTGTCTAAAGTGTGTTTATGCAGGGGTGGATCTAGAAAATAATTTATAGGGTGGCATGAGGACTATGAGGGGTGGCATCGACAAAAGTGTTTGTGGATTTATGGCCTGACAAGCACATTTGTGTTCATGAATATCCGAAACAGGTGCATTACCACAAAGTAATCATACTGTTTCAAAAACAACAACAAAAAACATTACAAAATATCAATATCCAGGACACCAAATCAAGACAATTTTGAGGACAACAACATCAACAGATTCTAACGTCTAATCTCTCTGTAACTTAAAAATTTGAATGTGAAATTACAGTATATTCCAGGTTAATAATTGCACTACTTCCACAGTAATTTAGGATTCTCTTGTAGGATTTAACTGCACTTTATTGTACAGAAATTAATTGTAAAATCTACAGTACTTTACAGGCAATTTAAGTCAAGTTTTAACAATTGTACTGTACAAAAGCTTGGTTTTACTGTAAGCTCATAGTACTGGAAAAACCAAAAATGACTGTTAACAAACAATATCGTATTGTATTTCTACAGTGGATATGTACTGTGAATTTACCCAGCATGCAATGCAGCATTAATAGGTTATGCTGTAGCCTCGAGTTTTTTGATACACTTTGGTTTTTATGTGCACTGCTGAACTTATTTTTGTTTCACTTTTAGCAGTTTGTGTTGTTGGTTTATTTTGTTATGTTTGAGTTGTTTTTAATTATTATTATTATTTGTTGAATAATATATATGTTTTGTAGTGTTGATGCATTGAAGTCTTTGCATCACTAGGTGATGATAGTGATTGTAATAAATAAAGTCTTGTGTTGCAGATTATCAGCAGTTGCTTCACTATTGTGAAAGATCCAGTATAAGATATCAGTAAATCTTCTTCCTAAAATAACATCAAAATGTAGGCTAATCAACATCATATATTTTGACTAACTTCAAATCAGCCAGTTAGGTAATTTCATATTCTAGCTTGTCATTGTTTAAACAAATATTTTGATTTCTCACACATCGGACTTGGCTAATCAGAAATTTGAATATGAATACAAAGTCCAAGATCCCAAGCAAATGGAACACTGATCACCATTACGGTGACTCAAAAACAATTACAGTGGTGAAGAATATAACTTCTTACTGTGGCATCATAGTTAGACAACTTAATCAAGTAAAACAAAAGCAGTCAGCATTATTTTGTTGTTGATTCACAGTAAGAAAATTAGCCAGTATGCCTGGATAAACAATGCTTTTGCTACATGAGAATGTTCTATGCCTATTTATTTCTTCATGCAAATTATCATATGACTGAAGAAGTTGTGTGAAAATCCCATTTATGACACGTAAATTCCTCTTGTGCGAGAACCTTGGGAGAAATGGGGGTGAGTGAATGATGCAAGATATAATTTTTAGCTGATCTTTTCCTTTAACAATTGCTACTTTGCAAACATGATATTTACGACGGGAAAGATGTTGGTGGCATTTTTAACGTTGGTCTAATATTCTCTGTGTCATGCCTAATATTTCTCAACTCTTATAATGACCAAATCATTATAAACCAATATAGGCATTTTGCCACATAAAACACTTGATAAGAAACTAATGGTTAAACGTACAGCTAAACATACTGTATGTTCATAGGTCATTGACGTGCATGTGCTCAGTATCGCTTGCTGCTGATTGGGTGGCCTGGAATATTGATAAACCATATAAATGTTTTGGCTCAATGCTCAGAAACCTGGGGTCAGTTTTTGTTGTAGAAACCATCAGAATTAATTTCATCCGTATTTTCAGATCAGTGCTGTAGCAATGCATCACTTCTTTTCCATTGCGTTTTCACTGCTAGCCATTATTGGGCAGCATGTGAGTGTTCAGTCCACTGGAAGACGTTCTGAGCGAAGCATCAACCGATATCCCAGGACACCATTCGTGGTGCACTGCGCTCCAAATGACATAAACGAAATGTGCCTCCAGACTGTGAAGGTGTCGAATGGAATGGACTGGGGGTGGTGGAGTTCTGCGGAGATATGTCCATCTGGAACGTACGCCGCAGGGTTTAGTCTGAGGGTAAGTTGCAGTAATATGGGGGTTTCTTTGGGGTTAAACATGTGACCTGGTGACTGAGCGTCGATAGCTGGGAACTACACCTGCTTATTCTGCTTAATACTAAAGATGAATGTTACTATGAGTTGGCCTACTAGAGTTAACTCTAAAAAGTTGCCTGTGGCTTTCTTTCAAATACACTGATAAAAATTATTTTGTGGTGAAGTAAATACTACAGAAAAAAATCAATGTAATTTACATGAAAAAGTTAGTTCAGGCAAGAATAAAAGAAAAAGTAGTAAATTATATATTAGTACTCAATTCAATCGTGTAGAAATGAAAATGTAAATATCAACATTATAAAATTAATTAAAATTACTCAACTTTTCTGATGTTCCCATCATGCACTGGACCTTGAATAATTAATGAGGTTGATTTTTCCAGCTGTATTTACACTATTGTATCATTGCTTTTGTTAGGATTAGTAACTTGCCATTTTGTGACATTTGGAGTTCATTTTCTACTTAAAATGACACATTCAAACACAAAAACGATCCATCAAATGTTACCGTCATTGTGTATTGTCTAGTATTAAGTATTGAGGTCTCTGCATTCACACATGTAACTTCTGAAAATGAAGATATGGTGACACACTATTTCTATTGTATTAAATACTTAGATGTTTCTAAGTAAATCATTTACGTAAAAAGTGTTGACTAATTCAATGTTATATTGTTTGAGTGACATGTATTACAAAGGAAACTTCAACCAATTAGATATTATTAAACCATTAATTAGCCAAGTAAAAATTACTTATTTTCTTTGTTACTTTCACCTAACTTAGTTAAGTAGAGTTTACTTAATTCCATATGTGAAATTTGTAAAAAAAAAAATATGCGTGTGAAATTTACTAAAAAAATATTCGTGTAAAAACTTGCCAAAGAAAAATTAAGTAAATTTTACTTATTGTTTTTTTCAGTGTAGAAGATTGTCATTTTGTTTTGTTTTTGTGTCATTTTTTTAAGGTGGAACCATATTCGGATGGTTACTGGGCTGATAACACAGCGCTCAATGGGATTCGTCTTCACTGTATCAATCGAACAAGCTCACAGCGCCCATATGAGTACTATTCCTCCATTCAGTCAAATATAGGAAGGTAATGGGCTCTGATTCAGAGCACACTAATTATAGGCATGTACGGGGTTATTAGGAATTCTCACATTGAGGGTTAGGAGTGGCTTCTTCATAAGCTAGACAAATGATTTTCGGAAAAAAATAATAGATTTGATCAATAAAACTGTTTGTCCACAGCTGGGGCTGGTGGAAGGATCTCAAATGGTGTCCTTCTGGATACTTGACATCTTTCCAGCTGAAAGTCGAATCTCACCAAGGAATTGAAGATGATACGTCTGTGAACAACATCAGGTGAGTGTGTGGTGGTAAAAGAAGAATAGTTTTTTTTGCTATTTAACCCTCTACGCAATTATCAAAGAGGGAAAAAAAAACAATTGAATGTAATGTTTTTCCTACTTAAAATGGATTTGCACAACTACTTCCGCGTTCTACATAGTACATCTCGAGAGCGTTCAGCGCACATACATCCCAGCAAACAAATTTTCGTCTAATAGACGTCTAATAGCCGTCAAAACACAGCCCAGGCGTCTAGGCTAAAACGAGGCTAATTTGGGGCTGTCAGTGAAAATCTAATAGACGTCTAAACATAGCCCAAGAATAGACAGCTATTGAATGACTACATATATACGTCTAATAGACGTCTAACCATAGCCCAAGAATAGACTAGTCATCAATTAGACAGCAATTAAACGACTACATATATACGTCTAATAGACAGTCAATATGGGTCTAGGCTAAAACAAGGCTAATTTTGGGCTATCAGTGAAAATCTAATAGACGTCTAACCATAGCCCAAGAATAGACTAGTCATCAATTACACTACATATACATGTAATAGACAACAAAATGAGGCATAAGGATTATTTTCACTCAAATACAACAGGTTCTCATAAATGAAAATCCATCCAAACTAATTGAATATAAAGGATTTATTTAGAACAATTATATTAACAACTTAGACAACATTCAAACATAAAAATGAACAAATAAAAAAATAGGAAAATATGTAAAACAACTTAAGATACTAAAATTTTTAAGAATTAATTGTTAGCTTTATATCCATAACCACCACCCCCTGCTCTCCCTGGTGCTTGTTTAAAATGACCAGAAATTGCATTTTTTATTTCCCATTTAGTCGCCCAAGGAAAGTTGGTCATCACTGCGTCTGCCAAATGAGAAAAAGAAAAAAATTATTGCTCAAGAAAAGCATTGTTGACAATAATTTTTAACTAATTACAGTCATTCACTTTTGCTAGGATGCACACTAGAGCTGGCCAATATAGAGTTAATGGAATATAGATTGAGACTATATAATTTATATCAATATACATTTACATTTAGTCATTTAGCAGACGCTTTTATCCAAAGCGACTTACATCTGAGGACTAACCAAACGAGTCATCGTGAAGAGACAATAACAACCCAAGAAGTGCTCAAAATACAAAGTTCAAACATTGCTCAGAGTAGCATAAACCAGACAAGTGAGGATTTAAGGTTTATTTTTTTATTTTTTTATTTTATTTTTTTTTAAGTGCTCCCGGAAGAGATGAGTTTTCAGTTGTCTTTTAAATGCTGTCAGGGATTCTGCATTCCGAATGAGGGTGGGGAGATCATTCCTCCAGCATGGAACCGTGAATGAGAATGTTCTGGAGAGTGATTTTGTGGCTCTTTGTGAAGGTACCATGAGCCGTCGCTCATTGACCGATCGTAGGCTTCTGGTAGGGATGTAGACTCGTAGGAGCGAGTGAAAGTAGGAGGGAGCTGAGCCTGTGGTCAATCTGTAAGCAAGTGTCAATGCCTTGAACTTGATGCGAGCAGCGAGTGGTAGCCAGTGCAGGGAGATGAACAGAGGAGTGACCTGGGCCCTTTTGGGCTCGTTGAAGATAAGACGAGCAGCAGCATTCTGGATCATTTGTAGGGGTTTAGTTGCACAAGATGGAAGTCCAGCCAGAAGAGCATTGCAGTAATCAAGTCTAGAGATAACCAGGGCCTGGACGAGAAGTTGTGTTGCATGCTCAGTTAGGAAAGGCCTGATCTTCCTGATGTTGTGCATTGCAAACCTGCATGATCGAGCTGTCTTTGTAATGTGGTCTGTGAAGGTCAGCTGGTCATCAAAGATTACACCAAGATTTCTGTCCGACTTTGATGGGGTGATTGAGGAAGAATCTAGCTGGATAGTGAAGTCGTGCTGTAGAGACTGATTAGCAGGGAGGACGAGAAGCTCAGTCTTTGTCAGGTTGAGCTGCAGGTGATGTTCCTTCATCCATGCTGAGATGTCCACCAGACAGTTTGAGATTCGAGCAGCTACTGTGGGATCATCTGGTTGAAATGAGAGGTAGAGCTGAGTGTCATCAGCATAGCAATGGTAAGAGAAACCATGTGCCTGTATGATGGGTCCCAGTGATGTGGTGTAAATGGAGAAGAGGAGCGGTCCGAGAACTGAACCCTGAGGAACGCCTGTGGTCAGTTGATGTGCTTTGGATACCTCGCCTCTCCATGCGACCCTGAAGGACCTACCTGTGAGATAGGACTCAAACCAGTGGAGGGCAGTTCCAGTGATGCCCAGTGATGAGAGGGCGGACAAGAGGATCTGATGATTCACAGTGTCGAAGGCACAGACAGGTCCAGTAGAATGAGAACTGATGATTTGGAAGCAGCTTTTGCGATCCGCAGGGCTTCTGTGACTGACAGCAATGCAGTCTCGGTTGAATGTCCTTTCTTGAAGCCAGATTGGTTGACATCCAGCTGGTTGTTCAGAGACAGGAAAGATGATACTTGGTTGAAAGCAACTCGTTCAAGTGTTTTCGCAATGAATGGTAGGAGAGAGATAGGTCTGTAATTCTCTAACAGTGATGGGTTTAATGTTGGTTTTTTAAAGCTGCAGTCCGGCATTTTTCCTCTTTGTCGCCATCTCTGTTTGAAATCTGTAATTGCAGTTATTCGCGGAATTATTAACTTTGCGTGAGTTGCACATCGGCATGAAACAGCGCGGATGAACACAATGTTTTGAGACTGCGAGTCTGTCAGTCACCGCGCCGATGTGGAAACTGGCATTCAGAATCACACATTCTACTTTTGGAAGTAGGCCTACAGTATGACCATGACAACATACGAATTTTCATCGGAAAATGTCATCTGAACAAGTAAGTAACATCCACATCAACTAAGGGGGGAAAGCCTTGCAGTAAATCGTGCTGATTAAATATAACGATCGCGTCAAACCTTTCAAATTATACTTTGTTCTCAAATTATCAACATCAGCATTGTGACTACATTTAATGTGTATTATGATTACCCTGTAGTTCAGTTTCTATTTCTGTGCAGTCTAATTTCTAATTGTCATACCAATAAATTAATGTTTCTTTACTGGTTTTCTTTTTCAGAAAAAAAAAAGAAAAAAAACTTATCTGTAATCCAATGCATATTTAAAACTATATATAATTTCGGAGGAGGCCGGTTTGGTTTGCTTGGAGTAGAGGTGAATTGCTCCCTCTCATAGCTAGCACAAAATATTTACCATAATAGCTAAACGAATAAAGACAGGAAACTCCGTAACTGTGTGAATTAAGCGAACAAGTGTGCTACTGTTACACGATTGAACTATTGAAATGTCTTACCTGTCCTAAAAGAAAAAAAGCCGTCTCTGCGTCCTTGTTTATCCTTGTTTTCGCGTGGGCCAGTTGCAGTCTCTTTTTTTCTCTAACGTTACCCACTCCGAAGTCCGAATTATTTGGGGTTTTACAAGTGGTGAATGTCCAGTTGTCACTGGTGATTGTCGTTTGAACCTTTCTGGATCCGCCATAAGTTTAATTATTTAATGCTGTGAGAAAAGGCTAAAAATGTCCACCTCCAACATCCTCACGCAATATAGCCGACTAGCCGGGACGCCTTCTTTATGTGTACGGATGTGACGTAATGACGCAAAGACATGCTCGAATTTCCCGCGGAAATCCACCAGTACCACTGGAATTAAAATCATTATTACAAGCTAACCGTTTTGAATCGGGCAAAAGCAAGCAGATATTTTTGAACACTGGCTGGTTATGTTTTTTTTAATTATTATTATTTTGGATAATTTTTAACCCAAAAAAGTTACGGACAGCAGCTTTAAGCAGTGGAGTTACCCGAGCCTGCTTAAATGCTGTAGGAAAAGTGCCAGTGTGTAGGGATGAGTTGATAATGTGTGTGAGAGTAGGTAGAAGTGTGGGAGAGATGGCTTGTAGAAGGTGTGAGGGGATGGGGTCTAGAGGGCAGGTGGTAGGATGACTGGAGAGGAGAAGTTTAGATACTTCTTCCTCGGTTAGTGGAGAGAAGGAGGAGAGAATGTTATTGGCTGTGGGAGTGGTTGGTCCAGGTTCCTGTGTGTGTGGATTAGAGAACTGACTGCTGATAGTTGTTGTTTTGTTAGTGAAGAAGTTAGCAAAGTCATCAGCAGTTAGTGAGGAGGTGGGTGGTGGTGGAGGTGGACAGAGGAGAGAGTTGAATGTCTTGAAAAGCGTTCGTGTGTTAGAGGCGCTGTTGATCTTGTTGTGGAAATATGAAGATTTTGCAGCGTGAACATCAACAGAAAAAGCAGCGAGCAGAGATTGATACATACTCAGGTCAGATGTATCATTCGATTTGCGCCATTTTCTCTCCGCTGCTCTGAGTTTGGTCCGGTGTTCACGAAGAACCTCAGATAACCAAGGGTTAGAGGGAGTGGCGCGCGCTGGCCTGGATGAGAGAGGGCAGATAGTGTCTAAAGAAGAAGTTAAGGTGGAGCATAAAGTATCCGTTGCGGTATTCACATCCAGAGATGAGAATTTTGAGGGTGAGGGAAGAGAGGAAGACACAGCAGAGGAAAGATGGGAGGGAGAAAGTGAGCGCAGGTTTCGTCTGAAAGTAACTGGTAGGGGAGTTGGTGGAGTGTGGATAGTGAGTTGTAGATTGAAAGTAATGAGGAAATGATCTGAAACGTGGAGAGGTTTCACTAAAATGTTGTCTGTGATGCAGTTGCGTGTGTAAACCAGGTCCAGTTGGTTGCCTGACTTGTGAGTACCTGTGGTGATGAGCCGTCTGAGATCGAATGAGGCTAGGAGAGAGATGAAGTCTGTAGCATACGGCTTCTCAGATGAATGTTGAAATCACTAAAGACTACCAGTGGAGGGCCATCCTGAGGGAAAGAGGACAGCAGCACATCCAACTCCTCTACAAAGCTTCCCAGTTGACCTGGGGGGCGATAAATGACTACAATCTGGATCTTAATGGGAATTGTAAGTGTAATAGCATGATATTCAAATGAGTTGTGATTGCATAGAGAGGAGAGAGTTGAGTATTTCCAATTGTTAGAAATGAGAAGACCAGTGCCCCCACCCCTCCCCGACTGGCGAGGGGTGTGAGAGAAAGAGAAGTTGTTAGAGAGAGCAGCAGGGGTTGCTGAGTCTTCTGGACGGATCCAGGTCTCAGTTAAGCCTAAGATATTAAGAGTAGAATGAGAAGCAAAGGCTGGAATGAATTCAGCTTTATTGACTGCTGATTGGCAGTTCCATAGACCCATAGAAAGAGTGAGAGGTGAGTGTGAGGATAAGAGAATAGGGCGCAGATTAGCAGTATTGCGCTGCCTTCTATACGTGATGAGTGAGTGTTGTCGAGAGACAACAGGAATGTATTGAAAGCACATGTCGTTTAAGGGAAATAGGATAAGAGTAGGAAAGGAAAGGGAGATGTAGATATTTAAGTGCTTAGCTGATGTCTTTGCTCGGTGGAGTCGCACAGGTAGAGTCGATGGTCTTTACCCGAGTCGGTCTTCACACGAGGAGGCTGAAACGCTTCCGCTGACGCTTCCGCGACAGCGCGCACACTACATAGATATAATACGCTCAAATTACTGAGTGAGGACAGCTGTCTCTGCCCAGCAGTTAACACAGCACCCTCAAATAATCCGAAAATGGGAGAAATCGAAACTAGCCGTTGGCCAGTGACTCACTTAAGTGCTATGCAATTTAGACTGCAATACTATTCAGACGCGCAAACTATTCAATTTACTGTTATAAAAGTAGCAACGCGTCTAATTAAAATACAAATTTGTGAGAAGGTAAAAATTTAAAATAATCACAGAATCGAAAATAGCCCTACCTTGTGATAGATACTAAGCTGAAACCACAGGAGAACTGGATATTAAGAAAAAATGTCTAAATATAGACAATTTATATCAATATTATTAATAAATTAATATCAATAATTAAATTAAGGCCAAAGTAAATTTCTAATCTTCTGATGCATTATGAACCATCCAGAGCTGACCTCTCAGGTCACCTGGGACAGTAGCCAGCTACTTTTATATCCCCAAAGTCAAAACAAAACATGGAGAAGCAGCATTCAGTTTTTATGCACCATATATCTGAAACAAATTCACTGAAAACTGAATGTATGCTGCATATTTTAATTATTTTAAATCAAGTTTAAAGACTTTACTGTTTGCCACTACCTTTTATTAATTGGAAAGGAAAGAATTTTGTTTTATAATTTCTTTTCATGTTGCTGTTAAGTTTTATGTAAAGTATACTTTAAAAATTTGCATTATATCAAAACCTATTATTTCTTACTCTAATCTAAAAACAAAAATATATTGGTATCTTTAATAATACAAATAAAATAGTAATGATAAGTTTCATAGTTTCATGCTTACCACCTTGAATTTAGATTCATTTTATATTAAGGGCACACAGTTGCAATTACACGTGCAGGTAACGTTAAAGGAGCTGTATGTAAGAAATTTATGTCAATTGATCATAAAATGGCCCTGATATGTCACTAGACATTAAGAAATCATGTTCATTTCAAATACTTATATCACTGACAACAGTAGTCCGGCCAGGATATTGTCATTTAAAAAGTGAAGTTGCAGCCCTCAACTGATGTTGATGTTGTCATGTTGTGTTTTGGTCTGATGCTCCACCCTCCACCTATCTACCAATCACGAAGTCAGTAGTGTTTCGGCATCCGGGTTGCCAGCTCTGCTCTAGTTACCACTTCTTGGAGCAGACTACGTTCCTGCTGGATCCTGCAGCCTATCTGGCAACCTCGAGTCAGGGGGGAGAGGGAGGGGATACACCACTCTACAGTCATTTGAAAGTGATTGCAGTACCAGTTTTGGCCACAATCTTACATACAGCTCCTTTAACTTGTTGCAGAAAAATAGTAGCCTACTCTGCAATGGTAATGTTAAAATGTCACGGTTTCTACACATTATAACAACTAACTTATTTAAACAATGAACATAACAAAAATAACACGCATACTTACAAGATCGAAGAATACATTTGAAGGTTTTCAGTGTCGCTCACCCGTTGCTCTCCGACAGCTGCCTCGTGTAAAATAAAATTGAAAATGGCAGAAATGTTTATCGCGAGATCTGGTTAAAGTGATCTAGTCGCGCAATGCCGCCCATGCCGCCAGTAGTCCCAGTAGTCATGTTTCAGTAGTGTTTCGATTGTGCCATCTAGCGGTTGAGAAATGCAATTGCATTTGATTTAATTTGAAATGATAGACAGTCATATCGTAGATTGTGTATGAATGTCATGTTTATGTGTGACATGCAGCAAACATTAAGCTGTGTGAGCAAAAACATTTTTAAGACTAATATTCTTACACTATTTCGCTGGTATGAATCATGGCTATAGCCAAGCCATACGTAGACCAGATTGCTTTGATTTCGCCAGGTGGGCTAAAGTAGACCGCATATAGCCCGTCCAATTCGGAGCTAAATCGTGACTACAGATCGACCATGTCGTGAAATGACACATTGAATCTTGCAGATATCATTACCAATGCGAACATGATGGAATATCAACCATTTCATGCACTGCCTGGCAAAAAACTACAATTACTCAGTTTTGACTAAAAGTGGGCTACAATAGCCGGGTCTGAATACGAGCTAAATCGTGTCTACGCATAGCCTATATAACATGTAAAATAAAGCAAACCAAACACCTTGAATCACAGTTGACTTTGCTTACATGATGGAATATCATACATCTCACAAGTTATTTAGGAAAAAAACAAATTTATCCAGATTAAATGTTATTTGGGCTAAAAGTGGGTTACACATAGCCAGACTATATCGGGTCTATATTTAACCGAGACGTTGAAATGACGGCTATTGCTTGCTGGGATACATGAGAATGCAGATTATCACTACGTTTTATGGCTGCCAATTGATTAAAACAATGAATAATGATCTCTGTATTAATTATCTTGACCCTGCTGAAATTCCTATAAATATATTTTCTTTCAGACTGTGCATTCTGAATAATATATTCACCCACTAACCAGCAGAAATCGCTCGTCTTCTCATTAACAGTGTTTTTCTCTTACTGATATTTCATACCTATTGAGTTTACATTTTTAAATGAATTTGACTAATAAAAAGGATTGCTTGTGTGCGTTGGTGCTTTATTCCAGGCTTTTAAAATAGTTGAATGCTCGCGAGGTGCCTGTAACGATGTACATCGAATTTCACACACTTTTGCGTCACCGCACGCAGATCCCCCCACCCCAGAATAAACGCAGAATAAAAACTGATAAAGCACTACGTCATCTCCTTCATCGCTCTGATTGGTTTTAGGTATCTCCTCTGGAAATGATTGGTCTATGACGCTTTGCCAGACTTAGAGGAGAATGACAGTAAACTACTTTGAATATGAATTAAGTATGTTGGGCATAAACATGTAAATAGTAAAAAAGATTGACATTAAAAATGACACAGAATGATTCAAATATGTAATCCAAATAAATAAATGTTCGTGGTTGGGGATATTCAAATTAGGCTAAATGACCCACCACTGATCAGCTCTACCAAACTTGGATGTCTTTTCCAGTAATAAACAAACACTGTTAAGTTGTTTTGATTGATACTGTGAAGCAGCTTTGATACAATCTGTATTGTGAAAAGCGCTATATAAATATATTTGACTTGACTTGTAGGCTACATCTGTTCTCACAGACTTCAGCGTCGCAGTCACTAGTTTCTAGACAAGCACTGACACCCTGTGGTGAAATAAGGCCGTCTTTATAACAGCTCAGTTTGGAAAATTCTGCACACAAACATCAGAATATCCCTTCTCCTGTCAATAATTTTTTTTTTAAATCTCATTGCGGACACTCATTTTAGGTGACGTTTGTTCAACTCAATGACCACAGTAGGCCTACATTGAAAGTAACCATAACAGTTTATAAGGCTATGTTTACACGGAAACGATCTAAAGATTGTTTTGATCTGATTTGATTAAGTGGTCATCTGTAAGGCTGTGTGTAAGGTCAGCACTTTTAAGGACTGCCCACTGTATGCCTATAAGACACCATGTAAGGTTCCTTTAGTCAGACTGTATGACTGCATCTCCCGACAGCTCGTGTTCTCAGTAAAGAATCCTGCTGACATTACAACCAACTCTCTTCACGTCTGAGTTTCCTACACAGAGACAGCCCTAATTACAATATTGTCCTTTCTGAATTTTCTTCAGATTCAAATGCAGTCAAGGTTCTTTACTGATGGGTGACGGCACAAAGTGGGGCGATTGGGGCCACTGGAGCCCATCCTGTAAGGGAACAGGAATCTGCGGCATCAAGACCCGGATAGAAAAGCCACAGGGAATGGGAGACGACACCGCTCTCAATGACGTGATCATGTATTGCTGTGATTAAGGTGATGTGATCGCAATCAAAAACTCAGACTGTAGGGCAGCTTTACATATAACAATGTTTGTTTGTTGGAAGTGCTGGCTAAGCTGAGTTTGTTTTTCTTTCAGGTGTAAGAGGATGACCACAAGAACAGGGAGAATATTATTGATTATTGAAGATACAAAATAATTGATCACCATACTATAATGAGCTATTATGAACTGTGTTGTACAACAGTTTTGTAATTGGGATAATGTGCATCCCACTTGTGACACAGCTAACATTATTTTAAGTTGAAATTTTTGTTCTTTCTTGTAGATTATTGATGTTTTCATTTTCCTGCGTTAGATGGAGACTCTTGATCTGGCACCTATTACCAGGATTAAAGAAGCATCTTGTCGTTTCATGTTCTTTACAACACTTTACACCAGATGTTTCATTACATTAGTGCATTTGGGAGATGCAAATACAGGTGCACTTACATTGCATGCAAAGTAATTGATCGCTCAGTTTATGCTTTTGCTGGGCGTCAAATCCATGAAATGCATACTTTACTGTTTGAGCTAAAGGTATACAGGAATACTACATTAAACTGTACAACTGTCAACTCTGTTACCTTACCTTAAATTCTAATAAAAATGTTCATCATGACAGGACACGAATGCAAAAATGTATGTTTATGGTTGAGCCTGACATCCCTGTCTAGATAGGAATATGTCCTTATATTACTCACTGACCTGATTAAAATCATTTACTTTTAAATGTACATTTGCTTCTCATTCATTTGTTCATGTAATTTCTCCACATACAGTATGGATCTGACTAATCAAAAAATTAATAAATAGGCCTATTTCCAGGAACTTTCATTTCTCTAAAGCAAGTTTTGCATCAAAGCATAAGAAGAGACTTCACTTTACAATAAATATTTAATTTATTTCAGTGAACTCTATCAAAAATAGGCCTGTCACTAATGATTATTTTGGTAATCTGTCGATTATTTTGATGATTAATCGAGCAATCTGATTTTTTTGTTGTTGTTGAGGTAGTAAACCTCATCAAACACCTTTAAAGGGACTTAAAATAAGGGATACTTCAGGATTTGGCATTAAGCTTTGTATTAGTAGAAAACCTGTAGTATTTTCAAATTACCGTGCTTTCCACCCTCATATCCCCCTGAGACGAGAGATTTATGTATTTTTTGTCTGGAAAAAATCCTCTGATGACGCAAAAATCGTCATTTTGCGTCATCGGAGGATTTTTGGGCCAGAGGCTAAAGACTACAGTCAGTAGTAGGAGCTGTCCCGCATGTTCTCAACCCGCCCATAGAGGCTGGGATCTCACTCACAGAAAGTACACATAGTGTCAGACATCTTTTTTGTAAGCTAAGCTAGCAGGCTCTTGTTCTGTGGAGAAAGCTGAGTAGCTTAGTAGGAGAAAGCTGAGTAGTAGGGGTTACCATTCATCCTCTTTTCCCACATTTTGGACGATCTCGAAATCCCGGGCAGACTCATCACGGAGACTCACTAGTAGCAGTAGCCTAGACTTGTTGTTTAACCCTCTGGTGTCTGTGGTGTTTTCGGGGTCCTTGAGATGTTTTGGCATGCTCTGACATTTGTGCTTTTTTCAGTTGCTTATAAACATATTAATGGCACAGGTGAAATTACACTCTATATAGCACACACAGGGCTACCATAATATGTTATCAACATGTATGTACATGTTTGTATTTTTGAGAGAATATTGTTTATGCGTGGTTATTGAAAAAACTAAAAACTAAAGTTTCTAATATAAGGCCACAAATAACATACTAAATATCTGTCCACAAGACTTTTGACTAGTGGATGTTGTCGCCTAGAGTTTTTGCTTCAAATTGATCTGAAAATCATTCTGCCTAATTATTCACATAAAACAATAGATTGTTTTAAATTGTGAAAAACATTTTTTTGTTTGCAAAGGCAATATGCGGATGGGCGGAACGGCCCAACCCCCTCATGAATAATTAGGCAGTTCTCACCTGAGCAGACTGCATACTAATGAGCCTTTCATTCAGGGGTGTCACACAAGAAAGAATGCAAGGACAATATATATATAAATAAATAAATATTTATATACACACACACACACACACACATATATACATATATATATATACAAACAATCAAAATATAAATGAAAGCCAAAAGCACATTTTTAGTCACACCTTTTAGCCATCCACCGCGGTAAAAATAAACCAGTCGCATTTCATAGTCGTACGCGAAATGACCGCCAGGTGGCGCAAAGGGACATTTAGCAAAACGTTAGTGGGGCTAATGTCTATTAACAGTAGCCTGATGCCCCGTTCACACTACACGCGACCAAGCGACGCGATACCATTCATTTCAATGGGGAGCTGGCGATTTCCGGCGACACGCGCGACAGCGACCGTTGGCGACCGGATGGGGCGTGTCTGGCGACGCGACAAAGTTGAAATCTGTTTAACTTTATGCAAATGAGGAGCGACTTACGGGAGCGACAACCAATAGGAGCGGAGCGCGTATGATCCTTCTCCACATCATTGGATGTCATTCATAAAGGCAACCAGTAGTGGGAACTCCCACTAGCGACCTCATCGCCAGCCACTGGCGACATGCAGCGACAAAGTCGCTTGTAGTGTGAACGGGGCTTGAGGATGAAATACTACAAGTTATGGTAATTTCCAAATAAGCCTACAACAAATTGTTGGTATAATCTATATAAGATATAATCTTTTAAAACTGTAAAAGGCTAAAGTATAGGCCTACACTCACAGGCTAAAGACAAAACGTTTTCTCGCTCATGTGAGAAAGAAACGTTTGGGTATTTCTCAGTGAGAAAAATCATAGCCGAGCGGTAGAACTTACGTTTCATCATCAAGATGACACGGGTTCAAATCCCGCACAAACATGGTCTGCTGTAAATTTTATATTTATTTAGATTTGTCTAGCTCTAAAACTCTGTTACACCATACAGTTTTTTTGCTTATATTTATAAAATACAATTATCATGCATTTCCATTTTACACTAAGAAACAAAATAGTATCCAACAGAACGACTTTGCATCTGTATAATAATAGGCTACCAATCGTAATTTAAAAAGCAGTTCTGTAAAAAAATAAATTATATATAGCCTATATATATAGGCTATATATATTTTTTTATTTGATTCCAGGCTCTCACGCCACACCCCCGATTTCTCACGCTGAAGTGTCAACCCGGTCGGTCAAATTCCTGAAAGATATAGTTTATCTATAGATCTACCTGTTGAGCCATTCGTGATCGACTAGTTATACCGCAAATTAGTTAAAATATCCCGTAATCTATCTAGATCGAGCGTGCATGCGAGACAGATATTGTGCTCCAAACCGTGCGCGCACATGGCAGAGAGGTCTGTTCCCTACAACCTAGAGTTTTTAAAAACATGGTTTTAAGTAAAGTGTGATTTGCCAGGGGGGACTGGGATTTCCTTCTGGTCTAAGCATCCCTGCTTCTGCTGAATTATTTTAATCCCCACACCCCTCCCTCCACAGCTAATCAATGCTATAGGCTACTTCACCAATATCAAATATATAAAATAGAGATATGCAACAGGCACGTTTAAACGACAAACAATAAAATCAAAACCAGCGTTTCAGTTGTTCATTAGTTCAAGTGGCCCTAATGCATGCACGGCTTTTCAAAATTTCACAAAGCGTGTTGAGATTATTTTGAATGAAATATTGAAGTTTATAATTAAGTGTTTTGGCACACCACGCCGAGTGGCCCAATGCATTTTTCTAAAGTCGGGTTTTATTCTGGCATCGTGAGTTAGTGTTCGACAAACGCGGCGGAGCGTTCATTTAGATTAATTTATTTTTCTCATTATTACAGCTCCCAATGAGAAAATGACAAGACAAGGGTGAAAATCTCGCTCTAATTAAATGTAGGCTAAATCGCCCTGAATTAAAATGTAAAAACAGATCAAATAATGTATTTGTCGAAATGTTGCGATATTGTTTCATTTAAGTTCATAATTATTATATAAATGTTATTTAATTTAGCAGCATTACCACGAAGCACCGTGTTTCGATATTTATTTGAATAATACAAAATAAAATAAAAACTTAATTCACAAATTGCATGCCTGGTTGTAAGGATCCAAAGATCCCTGTAGACTTTAATATTGAGTTGAACATTTTGTTCATGACAACAAATTAACAAGCGTTTTTTTCAGATTATATTTAGTTTTGCTTGGAAAAAGCTGTCCCAAACCAGTTTTATTTCATCAATTATTGAAATAATGAAATATTTAGTAATAAACTTGACAGAAATATCACTAGGCTACATGTAACTTAAATAATTTAATTCCTTCATTATCAACACTGTCTAGAATAGCGATTCAAGTGTGAATTGCGACTTCTCTTTGTGTTAAGTCAGCCTCAGACTCCGATAGCCTGTGGGGGGTTGGAGGGACAGTTGCTGGACAAAGGTGTTAATGTTCCTCTTTCATATGGAGAGTGTCGGATAGCCAGGCTATTTATTGTAGCCTATTTAAAGTTTTTTTCACACAAAATTTCAATTGAAGTTATTGTAAGGTGAATTCAACAAGGCATGCTGTGTCTTTGAAGCAACAATTAAAGGTTAAATATTTTTTCCGTGATTTGTATGGCTGACACGCAGCGACATATACAGTATTATCAGCTGTATGATGTGTTTTTACCCTGAAATGTTTAATTTCGAGAGAGACCCGGTGCGCGCAGCGAGGGAGACTAAATAAACTTGTTAAAAAGAGATCCAGCGCGAGAGAGACAACGAAAAACGCATGTTTTTAATTTAATTATGTTTCTTTGGACAATTTTCGTTTTGTACTGTTTTAATTGTTTAATTTAGCTGTAATTTCTTTGGCAATACAAATTTAAACTGTCGCAAGAATAAGATTAGCCTAGTGTTTCTTATTTTGCATCGCAAAAGAAATAAACTCTAAACCCGATGCAACCCTGTTTTAAATAAAAAAAAAACTGTCCCGACCCTTTATTTAAACCTTGAAATGTTCGAACTTGGTTTCAAACTTAAGTAATTTTAGTGTTCTTTTACATTACACAATAATTTAGCAGACTAAAGACGAGCTTCTTCATTTTCATTTTCTGATGCAATCGGCTGACAATCTTCCTTCATCAGTTTTTGTCGTTTGTGCAGCGGCTGCGGTTCTACAGGAATGTAGCAAATTTATGTTGTAATGATAATTAAACAAAACTCTTGACTTTAAATAAGTAAACAGTTATAAACAGTTACCTATTTAAGCATCAAGGTGGGAAAATATAAACGTAGGACAACATCGGTTAACAACATGTATGCTACATTGAGATTCGATCTCGGGTCGAATGAAGCTCCTCGAAACTCGTGTTGTTGCGTTAACCACTGAGCTATCGTCTGTACGCTGTTAAAGTTGTAAAGCCTCATTGGTGTAGCCTAAATGTTTTTATTGCAATGTTTTATGTTGAAATGTTTTCATTATTTATTCAATTACATTTCAGTAGCCTAATTTCAGTATTGTGATTATGAATTATTTTAGCTACGTTTCACTTGTTGAATACATCTGCTACCAGCTTTCAATCGCTCTGAATCAGCCGCGGTGCGGCAGCAGATTACGCATTAGGGAGAATAAACCGGAATAAACGAACACTTTTATGATTGTAGCGCCTCTTAGCGGTAAAAGGCAGCAAATACACCCCACATTTTACCGCCGCGGTGGAACGGCTGATGTGGGCATTGTCATGGCTTGCCTCGACATTTGCGTTTGAATAGCGCGCGTCCTCCGTGGGCGTGTGAGATTAACGCGTAATGAAGTGTAATGAGCTGGGGGAAAAAATACTGACAGCACTCTCTTTTCATACAGATTGCATAAACTGAGAATATTTGTTTTTTATATAAATTACATCATTTAAAAGAAGAGAATTCAAGCTTCATAAAGAAAAATCTCTCGTGCCTGTGTGACAAGTAATCGCGGAGTTACAGTTAATCTTAGGACGCGTTTCAGAATGGACTTCACTGACAGAGAGAACGCAGAACTCGCATCATGTTTGTTTTTCTTTATTTGGTGAAAAGCACAACACTTTGTTTTTATTGTGAGTATCCACAAAAAAAATAGAAACTTAACAGGATCTAATGATGTATAACACTTAAATGTAAGATCAAAATAAACCGAGTATTTTGAGTCTCTTTTGCACTGATAAGAAAAAAAAGCGAGCAGATCACGCCGGCGTGATTGCCGACCCCAGAGGGTTAACTACTGCACTCTGTTACCATGTAACAAGTAGAATTAGGTACTGCTCCTTTAAGATAGTACGTACTCTGTTACTCCCTCACACAGTGTGGGCAGTCGACATGTGAAGCGCGAGCTGTGAGCGCTTTTATTTAGTAACGCAGTTGTTGTTAGCGGTGTGAGTTGCGAGATGCCCATATGTGCGTGGGACGCCGTTGATAATAAATCACCACGGTGGAATATCAGCTACGTCTTGAGTCTTTGCTTAACGTTACACCTGACTACAACCGTTTAGGCGAGGTATCCGGTTCATTCTGATTAAAAAGCGTTACAACCGGTAGGCGTGGCCTCCTAGGGCAGCGAAGCAAAAGTGCATTCTGGGAGTTGTTGTCTTTCATCCACATAAGCCAAAAATACATTTTCTGGCTTTTCTTAGTCTAGAAAGCTCCAAATTCAAAAATAACTTCAAATTTCTTCTACATAAATTACCCATTTTAAATACAGATTCATCTTTCCAGAGGTGAAGTATCCCTTTAAAATACATATATTATACCAATGAGGCTATAATATTTGATTCAAATAAAGTATCAAAAGCAAGTAATCATATGGTTTTATTGAACAACACTGTTAAAATACATTATATAAACAATCAACTGATGTGCATGATCTATTATAACACAGCCACTGTCATTTCTTGAATAAGACCATGTTTGTGGACATTAAAAACATGCAAACTCAGAGCGGGGGTTTAAACTTTAATTTTGAAATCGCGATCAACAGTTCGCATATTTAGAAAGATTTGGTGTGTTCTCCTGTTGGCATATAAGCTTATAAATAATTTACTTTACAAATCTAATGAAATGGCGCACATTGGCCCTCATTTATCAAAAGTGCGTACACCAAATTTCCAGCGTACAACTGGCGTAGGCTGCACCCAAAACCACGGTGACTTTGAGTTCCCTTTCGAGGGAACTCGAACTGCGTCGAATGACACTTTGGGGGGAACGCCCCTCTGTGTAGCGCCTCTGAAGTATGAATGAAACTAAGCCAATCTTGATTGGTGTTGCGTCATGACGTAATGTGTGACGGCATACACAGAAGCTATAAAGGACGCCGGCACACATGAGATGTCAGCTTTTTGCTCTTCAGCAAGCGCTCTGTGTCAAACTGTTTGTCATATTTGGTGTTGTTTGTCCTATAAGAATTGTCCCAAATAAAGGCTGCATTGCAATATAGAATCTAGTGCCTCGGATCTCGCGTTTGGCGAGACAGCGCGTAGATTACGGACCTACTCAGCAATAAAGATTCTGTGGCTGGAATCTCGCGTTTGCCGAGGCAGTGTTTTAGACATGACAATTCCAAAAACTTTTAGCCTTTTATGTTTTAGAAAAAGATGGAGATACTCAAGAAGAAGTGACAACATGTAGAAGCAACAGGACGTTTCTGAATGGTTAGTTGATGGATTTATGAGCTTATGTGTAGTTATCTTCTAGTCATTGATTAGCATATTCTGTCTTGATAATCTATAAATCGTGTTCAGGGGGCGGGGTTTATGTAAATTGTCAAACCAGTCAAACCACGAACGCCATTCATACAGTTCAGAAGTTCACTAAACTTCATACAGTTCAGCTCACTTAGCACGTCGTTCGTGGTTCGACTTGTCGAGACTGTTTTCCAAAGATGGCTCTTGTCTGTATACACGAAGTGGACTGTCTTCATAAAATATCTTCTTATTAAACGGTCTGTACACTTACAAAGTTCTAAATGCTTCGTTTTGCATGTAGGGACCCTCATTATGTTACTGTGTTAGTGTGGGGCTATTTTGAGTCTTGTTAGTGGTATAAACTAGCGATTTTTTTTGACTTAATAGATGCCCCCATTACTAGCGTTATACGCTAAACAGTTTTTAGAGATAAAACTCTTTACATTCGATTATCATGAAAACAAATCTCAGAGAACGGTTGACTAGGTACCAATGTTTTATTAGACCAAAGGTTCATTTTGCGCCGGAGTTGTCCTTTAAAAGAGGTTTCTTTAAAAGAAAACTCCATTTGCTTTGAACTTTGAGCATTGTAACTTTGCAGATGTTGTTTATGCTCACACCGCAACATTACACACTAACTAAAGTTAAAAAACTGAAATCATAATCAACCACCCCTTTAATAAATTGACAGCCATAAAACATAATCTGCCTTCTCATGTTTGTATGTGCGCTGAACGCTTTTACCTGAAAGTCCCGAGATGTAATAAGTAGAACATAGTTGAGCAAGTAGTCCATTGTGACAGCCCTAATCAAAAATGTAATATTTTTCCAAAAGGGCAAGAAACACCATTTTAAATTAACTAAGCTTTTATAGAAATTTGTGTCTCAGCGTTATTTGACCTGATCTTCTCATTGTTTACATGCAGGTGAGGTCACTTACTGGAATAATTGAGTTCAGTATTCCTGCTCCACAATTTTGCATCATTGTCTGTTACTGTCGGGAACCAGTGTGTCATACTATTGATAAGATCTAATGTCTTGAGCCATGGATCAGTTTATATTCTGACTGTATTTACATTGATAACGTTTAGGAGAGATGTTCTATTTGCTTTGCAGGTTGGACTTGGATCAAGTCAATGTCCCACAGTGAGCTTCACAGAGGAACCAACACACACACACACACACACTCAGCTCTGAAAGACATCAGGACGGCATCAAACATGTCCAGAATCCTTCCCCTGACGGTGATTTCTCTGCTGGCTGTTTTCGGGCCGTACGTGAGCACAGAAAGACGCTTCGAGCGCTCGGTCAGCAGACCCGTCCGTTCAGTGCTGAGGGTCCATAACGGGATGAGATGGGGCTCGTGGGGGCAGAAGGAAATATGTCCGACTGGAATGTACGTCACAGGGTTTAGTCTTAAGGTCAGTAACTATCACCACTATGTGAGGTTTAGTGGTTTAAACTTTGCTGGTAAAACAAAATGGACTCTATTTACTTTCCTCAATCCCTGAACGATTATTGCGGTTATAAGTAATTATTATGTTGTTATGAAAATGAATTTGTCTTTTGGCTGATGCAATCTTATCTAGGTCATGTAGACAACTGGTTAATTTTAATATTAACCAATAATAAATGCCAAAGTTGCCTTTCTTGGCTTAATATATTACACTGCAAAAAATCTTCTTCAGTATTTTTGTCTTCGTCAAGATGCGTTTACTGGAGAAGCAAAATTACTGAATATGTTTAGTGTTGTTTTCTGAAAAGTGTATCAAAAGTAAGTGAGTAAAAACATCTGCCAATGGGGTCAGAAAATTTTCTTAATTCAAAGGAAAAACTAGATTTCTGTCAGGACCACTATCGTCAAATACGATTGACAATTAGCATACCGTTTGGATTGGCGGTCTGGTTCCGTTCTGGGCGAGAACTCCCCGCGCCTCAATGCAGCCTATAGCAGCAATAACCCCCCTTAGGGTAAACAGAAGAGAACCAACATGAATGTATGCAGATATCATTCATTTAAGATTTTAAAGTACAACATAATTCGAGAATTTATTCTGATTCAAGGAGAATCAGAATGCCAGATCCTGACTGAGACAGGAGGAGCTGGGGAGGGAGGAGGGTAATGAGCTCCTGAGAAACGCCACAGCTGCTGATAATACTGAAGGAGCTTATCTAAACAGTGATAGGCGTCGTATTCCTATAGGTAGAGGATCGGCTGAGAGTCACTAGCTATGTTTCCATCCACACGTTTTTATCCGCATTAAGTGATATCGAATGAAAAACGCCTTATGGAAACAGTAAAATTCGATTGAATTTCATGAATATCGACTCAAATGAAATACGATCGGTCTCATCTTGATCGATATACGGCTTATGCGATAAACGCGGATGGAAACGTTATTATGGTGCGATCCATTTTGCCTAGTAAAACTTTGTTCGCAAATGTTGGCTTGAATGTTGTGCAATTCGGTGAGAAAATGAATGGAAACACCTTTACATGTCTCAAATCAATTCGATATACAGGGCTCGAATTTCGGCGCGGGTATTGCGCATAATTCTAATCATTCCCGCAGGTCTCCCATTTATAATGCGGGAAATTCCCACAATCGTAATCCACACAGATAATAAAATCAAATCATTCTTTTAACAAATCTTCCAGACGTAATTTCACAAACAGCGTGAGTGTTTAGTGGTGCCGCGCGTCTATCTCTTCTCTCATAATGTGTTGTGCAAGGCAGGCATCAAGCGCTGCGGCGATAATACACACTCGCGTTTAGGAGTCGGGACATACCGGAATATTCACTTGCACAATCGGGCCAGCAGTGCATCGTGACTGAAGTCTTTTTAAGTCCATTTTAAACATTCAAGTGATTTTAAACTAATCAGTGCTCGCGCGCTCTCTGAGAGATTATTTTCTATGCGCACATTCATAGAAAATCCGCCTCAAAAACAGCTGGCCAGTAACTATTTTTCGCGGATTATATTGCTTTAACACGCAAAATTGTCAATTTCGGTCTTTGTGAGTAGGCTATACTCTAAACATAGTCGGTTTTGTCTTTAATAAACATAAAACGCATGCCAGTATAATGAACACAGTGCACTAGCTCTTAAGGTGATGATACACAGGACAACTTTTTGAGCAATGTTGCTGGGCAATCTTGCCGAGCGATTGTCGCTTGGGCTTTTTCCCATTAAAAATGGGTAATACATTTCTATCTGGATAATTTAGGTCGGTCGTGGGCCCTGTGTCTCATCTGGTTGCCCGTTGACGGCCACATTGCCCAACAACATTGATCAAAAAGTTGCCCTGTGTATCATCACCTTTAAAGTGACGGCAGCCATATGTGTCTGTCATTAATTTTGTTGTCAAAACAAAAGATAGCTTTAAGTTAAAGCAATCAGGATTAATAGCCTATGTATTTAATTTAATCAGGACTAAAATACTACCCAGTGTTATTTTCCATTTGATTACTTTATTCAGTTTCTGTATTGTTAGACCTATTCAAAACTTTTCTCTTTAATTGTCTTTATTTGTATCTTTATTCTATTGTATTTATTTGTGCTACTTTTTTCAATTTAATTAAACAATTTAAATCAAGCTTCCTTGTGATGTGTAAATTCTTAACAACAATATTACCCCATTGTAAAAATGCAATGAGCGCAAACATTTAGGCAAGATAAATGTAATAATTTTGTTTGGAAAAAATGCCCCCCCCCCTTTCTCCCCCTCAAAAAAAAAAAAATTCCCTCCCTTGAGAATCATCTAAGGGGGGATTTCCCCCCCATTTTCCAAAACGAAATTCAGGCCCTGATATACCAATTTGATCGCAAAACAGCATGTGACGTCATTACGCACATATTTTTATCCGCTTTAAAGCCGTTTGATGGAAACACACTTTCACCAGCTTTATTCGCATGAGGTTTTTTACCGAACTTCAGATAATTCGATTGACAAGTGGATGGAAACATGGCTACTGATGCGAGCTTGATTATTTTTCACACTGGCAGATTTTAGTTCTTGATATTAAACAAAAAAAAGTTAATTTTAATACATTATTCATAAAACAAGACTTATTTTCTTCAGTTATTTTGCATTTTGTATTATGCCATGACTTATAATTAAGTTCTCATGTGTTCAACTGCTCAGCGGTGAGCGATATGACCAAAATGCGTAATTGACACACAAACACTGTAAGCGCAAAATGATTTACTCACTTCAACTGACAACTATTATACTGTACGTATAGCCAACTTTACCCGCATACATACAGTATACTCACAAAAACTGTGTAGCAAATCATTTATAATGACGGCATTTGTAAAATATCCTATTGCCCGGCTCTAAACCAATGTTAATTTAGTATCATAGTATTTATTAATATTTGAAGTCTTTATATTTTCGTGTACATGTTGTGTATTTTAGTCAGTTTTATTAGTTTCTGTTTTAGTTTAAGTTAAACACTCTGCTCTAAACTGATGTTTTCCTGAAGGTGGCAGGTATGTGGGAATCTCTGCTGGTTGGTGATAACACAGCGCTCAATGGGATTCGCCTTCACTGCATCGACCCGTCCAAACACTCATCGGGCCCGTACGAGGACTACGCCACAGTTCAATCCGACGTAGGAAGGTGACGCGTTTGAACTGGACGTAATACAGAGAAGCTGTAGCAAAACCTAGTGAGCTGCCTATGTATTGTCGGCCATGTTGCTGCCAATGTAGATCGCTTCAAATCCGTCACTTCTAATGTTTTGTTCATCATGATAATCTTCAAAATTGAACACAACTTTCATGAACTGAAGCCTAAATACAGTCGGCACAAGTAAAAAGCTAAATAATACTTGAATCACATGACTTCAATGTCACCACCATTAAGCTTCCACCTTAAAGGTAGGGTAGGCAATTTCGGAGGGGCTAGCAATAGCAAGTTAGCAACTGTCAGGAGACGAGAGATGGCGTTAAAAACCTCATGTTCAAAGCACATAACATTTAAGGGTGTTGAAATTAATCGTTGCATTGCGATGCGGACGTGGACGATTCTACATCAATGCAGTATTGGACCATAATCGATTATTGGCTATTTCTCTGATGTCATTCGCCACATTCTCGCACTAGCATAAAATGCGTGCATGTGTGTGTGCAGTACGTGTGTGTGTGCGTGAGTCGAGAGTGAGTGCGGGTGTGTGTGCGTGGGTGAGGCGGGTGTGTGTGCATGGGTGAGTGTGTGCATGCGATGATGTGAATTTGTTCGAGGCTGCATGTGTGTGTGCACGAGTCAAGTGCGAGTGTGTGTGTGTGTTTGCGAGGCTGCATGGGTGCATGTAGGCTACGTGCGCCAGCGAGTGTGTGTGTGTGTGTGTGTGTGTGCATTCGAGTGTGTGTGAGCGTTATTATTAAGTAGGCCTACACTTGTTTCATGCGCTTTTAGTATTTACAGTGTTTGTTCTAAATAGTCCTGTTGTCTGCTGTGTTCAGACTTAAAGTTGTGTTTGATGTTTATTAGATGTAGGAAGTGTACTTTTTTGGAGCATATAAAATAAAAAGGGTTGTATTCATTGGTGAAAATGTAGGCATGTGCAGTAATATTGAAAAGTGAGGATGCAATGCAAATTACGAGATATCGAATCGAATCGTTGACATGATAATTGTAATCGAATCGTGAGACCAGTGACAATTCACAGCCCTTAACATTACAATAATAATGAACGTACACAACTTACAGAGCTCTATTTTGTACAGCCTGACTGCTGAAGATCCATTTCAGCGTTGATAGTGTTGATATAAAAATGCATTAGTCAGAGGAAGTGAACAGCTCCAGGTAGAATATCATTGCCATCTCGTAATTACTGTAGTTATGGCGTGGCAGCATAAGCTCATTGTTTCGGTTCAGGAGGAACTGTAAAAGTTAACAGTAAATAACTCCCTTTGCCTACTTTTTCATTCTCAAACAGCAACATTACACACAGTTATACATGGAAAAAAGCGTAGGACCCCTAAACTCACAGATAACTGGTTAAATCATTAATGTTCCTTAATCACATTCTTTCCTCAGCTGGGGTAAATGGACAGATATAAAATGGTGCTCGAAAGGATTCCTGACATCTTTTCAGCTGAGAGTGGAACCCTATCAAGGGACCTGGGACGACACGGCCGCAAACAATATCAGGTGATGATTTTATTTTATTTAAAACTTATTTTGGAATCATAACAGCATTCCATAACAAGCTGCATAAACATGTCACTGCATGAGGCTCATCTGACACAGATATCAAGTGACCAAGAGTTATTTAACAACAAAATACACTACAAATAAATCAAGGTTCGAATGGAAAGTTTGGAAAGTTTCCATTGATATTAAAGGTTCTTGATGGAACCATGGATGCCAATAAAGAACCTTTATTATTAAAGTCCCCCTGTGGTGAAAATCCAGCTATTAATGTTGTTTATGTGTCTATGTGGTGTTTTTAATGTGCTTTAAGACAAACCGTGTGCAATTCATAAGTCGACAGCATTGCTGAGTATTTTCTGCTTAAAACTGCAGTGAACCAAAGACAGTCTCAAACACACGGTTTGAAATCGCTGGTGTTTCTGACGTCACAAACGACCTTGTAACCAATCAGATCAACGTGTGATCGTCAACCAGTGGATCTCTGAGCTGAGGGAGTGAGTGGAGGCGGAGCTTATTTGCATATTCATAGAACCACGTGTCGAGTTTCATTCAAGATATTTTAAGGCATGAAGACATTTTTTTTCAAGGAAAAAACATTTAAATATGTCATTTTGGTGATTAAATATGAGTTTTAAGGGATACAAATGTTGACTACAGGGGAACTTTTAACAGTGGACTGGACAGTCGTCTCAAAGGTATGGAAGCTTGTTTCCGCCACTGAATAAAAAAAATAATAATAATAATAATTGCGACTTTTTATTTCACAATTGCGAGATATGAAGTCAGAATTGTGGAAATAAAGTCGCAATTGCGAGAAAAAAAGACAGAATTTTGACTTTTTATCTCACAGTTCTGACTTTTTTTCCTCACAATTGTGAGTTAACATCTCGCAATACTGACTTTATAAGTTATAAATTAACACATAATTGCGAGTTTATATCTCGAAATTCTGACATCTTTTCTCAGAATTGTGAGAAATAAACTCGCAATTGCGAGTTATAAGGCCAATTCTAAGGAAAAATAAAAGACTAACTTTTTTCCTCTCAGAATAGTTTATATCTCACAATTCTGACTTTACAACACGCAATTTCGACTTTATATCATCCATTTCTTACTTTATAACACGCAATTGCGACTTTATATTAATCAATTCTGACTTTATAACACGCAATTGCGACTTTATTTCACGCAATTCTGACTTTACAACACGCAATTGCGACTTTATATCAATCAATTCTGACTTTATATCTCGATAATCTGACTTTATATCTCGCAATTCTGACTTTATAACACGCAAGTGCGACTTATATAATGCAATTCTGACTTTATATCTCGCAATTCTGAGAAATAAAGTCAGAATTGCTAGATAAAAAGTCGCAATTGCCTTTTTTATTTTTTATTCTGTGGCGGAAACAAGCTTCCAAAGGACAGTTCTGGTTGTCACTCACAAAACTAAACAAATGTATAAACAGAACAGTAGCTGACCAAACAGGACTGACACTGTAGTCTTGCTGAATTTTCTCCAGGTTCAACTGCAGTGGAAATGCAGAACTACTGCAAGGATCTGGCATGTCGTGGGGCATCTGGGGCGACTGGAGTGAGACGTGTGGAGGAAAAGGAATATGTGGCATCGAGACGATGGTGGAGCAACCGCAGGGAGTCGGAGACGACACGGCCCTCAATGACGTGCGCATGTTCTGCTGTGATTGAACTGAATGGTTTCAGTTTCAGAAAAAAATAATTTGGTGGAATTTTTAAATACATCATCAGTAAACCATATCTTCCAGTAGTGCTTAACTGGGTAGAATGAATTGAGAAGATTTTTTATCAAAATTATGATTTTTTTCCCGCTTCACATTTAATGGACGACAATGAAAACAGCAGAAAAATCCAATATTAAAAGATATTGAACATACTGAATAATTTCCTTATGTTTCCTCACGGTTGTGACTAGGCCTACTAGTCATCAATCTAGGAAATAGCCTACATTTCTATGAAGTACATGTGATTCTGTAAAAGGACATTAAAAATGTGAATGAAGTAGGCTACTGTATATTGAGTGCTTCTTCATGGGTCAGTTCTTAAAGTAATATTCTGGGTTCTATGAAAGTAATGTTCTGGGTTCTTTTGTGGTGTTCCCATTTCCACCACAAAAGAAAAACTACGTATTGGTAAATCTTAATTATTACATACTAAGTCATAATTATCACAACAAAAAGACGAAACTGTGACAAAAATTCGAAATTATGGCGTATTATTCAGAAGAACTATGGAATATAAAGTCAATTTTGATTTATGTCGAAATTATGAAACGAAAAGTAGAAATTCAATTAGGAGATCAAATAATGAGATATTTCTATGCCATAATGACCTTTTAAGTCATTATTTCGACTTTTTGTTTTATAATTACGCCGTAGTAGTATGTCATAATTACGATTTACCAAAGAATAATTTTTCTTATGTGGCAGAAATAGCAGACTTCCATAGGTTTCAGTAGAAGGTTACTAAAAAAAAAACCATTAAAACATTAAAAATAAGTAACGTTAATTGTTTTACTCACCATGTGTTGTTCTTGTCTAAAGCAGTGGATGACCTTGGTTCTTTTTTTTTTTCTGAACACAAAATAACAAAACTTATAAAGATGTCCCTCTCGCGCTTATATCATTGAACACAAAAGGTTTTGAAGAAAATAGGCAAAAGTCGTACCATATATTTAGACATACAATAGTTTGTTTCCCTGAGGTGAATATCTCTAGTCTAGGTTGTCGGTTGACACTGTCATGTCAGTCAGAAATGACAGTTAACAGATTTGAACGTGAGAGAACTCGAATTGGCGCGAATTTGTACGCAAATGGGGAGGGGGGTTCTGCTTCTAGTGCTAGGGCTAGGCTAAATGTAGTAATATTGCAATGTGCTGTTCAAAAACTTTTGCACACTCAATTAATTTGGAAAAAACGTTGAAACTTCACCATGTTAGGGCCAGGGTTTAATGATGCACTTGCGCCTCCTGCAGGATCTTTTGACTCAACACAGTCTAAATTTAGGCTCGGTAAATCTAAAAACCTACAATACGCTGTTATCTTTGTTTGAACTTTTTGATGTTTGCATTTGCAGGCCTACTAAATATTTTTAAATAATTAATGTAATTAATCTCTTTAATTACAAATTATTCATGTGATTCTGTCATCATTTGATCTAATATTTCGCATTTGTTCTTCATCTTATAAATTATTACCTATGACCAGAGCCGGACAGTAATGGAGTACATTTACTTGAGTACAGTACTTAAGTACAATTTTGAGGGATCTGTACTTTACTCGAGTATCATTTTTGGGGAGTACTCATGACTTTACTCAAGTACATTTGAGAGGCAAATATTGTACTCTTTACTCCAATACATTTCTATCCATAACCGTGAGTATCCGAGTAAAAAAAAAAAAAGTAAAAAAAAAGAAAAATCTCGGAAACCCTCAATTTGTTGTTTCCCTCTCAAACGTGATTGGATTGTGCAGGCGCCACTGATTGGGACAGCCTATCAGCAATCACTTTCAGCTTTCCGCCAAAGTCAACTCCATGGTCAGATTTTATATTACACATTAATGTAAGCCAAGCATTTGGTTTGATGTTCTTGAGTATGTGGTGTGTTTAACACAGTCAGGTTCAAATGTGGCAGTGGCGTAGCCACGAGGGATTTCTGATTTCTTAAAAAAAAAACTTTAGGAGGCAAATATATATTTTTACTGATTATGCGAATTACACTGCGCAAACCAAAGTAGGCTACTACCCAGCGAATGAAGAAGGGTTGGCGCTCAGTCTCCACAGTACATAAAATATTAATTTTGTTTTATTTTATTTTTCGGGTTTGCATTTATGAGGAAAAAACAATGTTATGGACGTGTTCTCCGTTACGGACGTGAGCGCTCTGAAAGCGGCATAAAAAATGCTTTAAAACTTTCACAGAGACATCAAACAGAAAACACAAAACCTTTCTTTAACCGGAATTTCGTTTAGCATTAATTGTATCTTAATTTTAATCAATGTTTCATCAACCAATTGCCTGGGTTTAATAAATAAGAAGTAAATAGCAGACGATAGATAAGAAACGGAGGCGCCGGCACGTGAACGTGATCTCGTCTCATAAATGAACCGAAACTCAGTGTATAAGGTAGCCTACTTGCCTCTCACAGACATGTCTACTTTTAAACAGAAAAAATCAAAACGAAAGAAAACAGACTACAGACTGCTCTCTGCTTATGTAATCCGTATGAAATGTGCATTTCTCTCTGGCGCGTTCACTACTGAAGATCGCGAGTCAGCATCGTCAACTTCATCTTAGCCGACACTGACAAAGAAAACACTTGTTTATTAACAAGTGTTTATTAATAAACAATTTAAATATCTCCTTGCTATATTTTACATATTCATAATCATTCCTTTTGCCGGTTCTTTGTGACAGCTTTTAGGTGCTTTATTGGCAGCGCCTCCCTTACATGTGGTGTGTGTGTGTGTGTGTGTTGTCCCCACATTTAAAGATGGGACCCCCCAAAAATTTAATTAAATTAAATAAAGCAACATGGTAAAAAGATGAAAATGACTTGATTTTACTTTCAATTCCTTTTACATTCTCCAAGGTATTAACATTAACATTTTTCATAACTCCATGTAGGACGTTTCTGTGCATAAATGTAAGCACTGTGGCAGTAGTAATGCAATATTTAGAAAATCTACTCTTGTACTCTTGATACTCAAGTACTTTTAAAAACAAGTACTTTAGTACTTTTACTTAAGTAGACATCTGAATGTAGTACTTTTACTTGTACTTGAGTAAAATTTAGCAAGGGGTATCTGTACTTTTACTCAAGTAACAAAGCTCTGTACTCTGTCCGCCTCTGCCTATGACACAAATTTGTTTCAGATGTAACTGGGATGTTTCACAAAATATACAACCATTTTCTCTGTATGAAACTGAATGTATTTCCTTAAAATTTTGCAAAAATATTAATAAAAATATGTATGAATAATATGTATTCTGATTTAAATATATTCTCATGTTTACAGTATTATAATACGCTGTTAAATGTGTAAAATGTGTAGACTAGAGTAGAGGAACACAATAATTTCGTCGTTTCTCAGTTTAGCTTTAGTGTAAAGTGAAGTCTTCCTGTAGGCGTAGCAAACAGACACGGCGGAGACCGTGACGTCACCGCGTGACGCAATCACGCACGAGCGTGCTCCTGTCAGCTGATCAGCGAGCCGCTGCGGAATCAACGCTCGTCGCTGCGATATTTTCATAAAATAAACGACATAACGAACATGAGACGATAAAGTCCTGCTCCGGTGAGTAAAACACACACCGACATTCAATTCATCACACAACCGGACACTGATAGTGACGCGGTCGTATAATAATGATGATAAACACACTGATGAACGGGCCAGAGGTCAATATACACACGACATGTCTACACAAACATACACACTGACATCATTTACAGTTCATTCATATGCACAATGAACTCACAATCAAGAGAACATAATCCATATGTATGTCCACAAACACTACACAAACATATATCATACACAAACATATAGCTAGCTACACATATTCGTGTTTTTATACTAATATATCTTCAAACACACTGACTGTACACACAGAATATACACGTACAGCATAAACATGTATGGCGTTTATTTGCAGATCCAAATTTACAGTCAGGTGATTTCAATTCAAATAAATGAATAATATACGCAGCTGATGGTCAGTGTGCTGACAGACATGAACATATGGTTTCATTTTAAACTCTTCATTAAAAGATTACGTGTCATTTCTGTGCCACTAATTAAAATAGCAATTTCCAACAGTAATGATTGTTTTGAAACATGTTTCCTAATCTGCCATTGATTGGTCAGTCCAACATTGGATAGTCCCACAATGCATCTTTGATCCATACAGTAATTATGTGTGTGTGTGTGTGTGTGTGTGTGTGTGTGTGTGTGTGTGTGTGTGTGTGTGTGTATATATATATATATATATATATATATATATATATAAATATGTGTGTGTATGTGTACACACACACATGATTTATGTTTACAAACTTTTATGATAGATGTCATTATAGCAGCCCATGATATTAATGTCACTTATCAGAATTTGTTTTTCTGGGACATGGTCATATTTTATATGTTTTTATAATGGATTTGCATTCTTAGCAGCAGTTTGTTTTGTTTATTATTATAGTCATCACCTTTATAAGGGTTTTATTGTGTACGACAGGTCATATGTTAAAAAGCATTACATCATGCTAGCATGGCATGTGACATTTTACTCAAATTTCACTAAAAGTGTTTAAAAACAGATGCTTACTGGACAGATTTAAGAAGAGACACACTGCTGTTAAATCCATATAATCTTAAACTCAGCTGATGTTTGGCTGATATCTCAGTACATTAGTCTAGTGATGTTCTGTTGTGTTGTTGACTTTCAGAAGGATCAGAAAGCTTGTGAATTCATTGGTTGTGTTGTGCCGTTCATTGATTACTTTGAGAGGGTTTGGTTTGATTCGTCTGCTGTTGTGAGTGTGTGTCAGACAGACCGAGAGCGACGGCAGCGTCAGGAAAACACATTATTCTTTCTAAATCGGCAGAGGAATAGTTTCAGGATGAAGTTGGTTCATGTAGTGAAAATTAAACACGTGTTTCGCCGACTCAGGTTTAATTTGAGGAGACGCAAGCATGTCAGGTAAAGCGAGTCAGTTTTATATACGTGTGTGTGTGTGTTTTAATTCATCATCATTTTAATGATCTGCATTATATATTGCAATATTGGACAGAACAATTGAAGTAAATCTGTGTTCATTGAACAATGCTGTCATTTAACTCTGAAATGTTTTATAAAACAGTTTCTTGTCTTTTAAATATCGCTTATATTATACAAATGATCTTGGGTTACGGTTATGTATATCTGAATAAATCTGGTTTCATTTCCATAATGAAAGCAGAAACTAGCAGCCATGGTGAATGTTAAAAGCTTGTTTTGTCGTGTTTTATTGGACTAGCTAGCACTTATTTAAGTGTTCAATAGTAGCATAACGTTACATAACAAGCACACTGTGTCTGAATTCTGCTTCGATTTTATTCTGGTGTGATTTTAATTACCAGTTCAATCTACAATTGTACACCAATTTAATATCACATAGAGGTCAGATGTTATTGTCTGTTGAACCCATCATCATTCATGTGAACTTGGCAACTGTTTAAGTGATGGATATTGATTTTAATGTCAGTTTGAGGTTAATCTGTGATGTTTGTCAATCATGACTGAATCCCAGTGAAACTCTAATGATCTGTTCGTTTGCTCTAGTTAGAAACATGCTCTCTGTCCTTATATGTCGTTTACTCTATAGTATTTCTATACTGATGTTATATAGATGCTCATACTGCAGGAATAGTATTAATAGTATGCTAGTAGTGTGCTACTCCAGTCCAAACATATCCTACGAGTGTCATAAATAAGTTATTTTATCATAAATATCAGAAACCCATTATAAATGAAACATTTTCTTTACAACATTTTACAAAGACATAGCAATTATATAAACTCTTTCAGTTTGATATTTGACAGAAAATCTACTATTTCTTTTTAAATGTCCTTAATTAAATGTTTGAATAAAACTGTTGCCTGCTATAATTTATTGAAAAGAATGTAATTTTTGTAAGAATGCATTGACTATAAAGGCTATTCTGGATTATCCTGCTTTAAATGATCACTTTTATTAACTGAAAGAGTTTATATAAATTGATATATCTTTTTAAAATGTATTGTTGTAAAAAAAAAAAATTGTTAAAAGATGTTGTTTATGAAGTTTTATTGTTAAAGTAATAGGACTTATAAAACAATGATATTATATATTAAAATAATTATTTTGATAATTTTAATTTCTACTCCTCTTAGTTTGACCAGGCCTTTTATTTTCACCTGGGCTTCGTTCTCTAGTAGTTCCTTTCTTGTGTGTTTTTCGAGATTAAAAAGTTAGTCGAGACAAACTTTAAGTTGGCTTGTAAAAGTTTGGACCAGAAAGTTTGAAGAAGTTTAAAGTAGTTTAAAGTTTTTAATAGTTTAAAGTTTGGAAAAAAAAGAAAGATTAGTTAGAAACGAAGAAAGAAAGAAAGAAAGATTAGTTAGAAAGAAAAAAGAAAGAAAGATTAGTTAGAAACAAAGAAAGAAAAGTTGGAAAGAAAGAAAGAATAGTTAGAAAGAAATAAAGAAAAGTTGGAAAGAAAGAATAGTTAGAAAGAAAAAAGAAAGAAAGAAAAGTTAGAAAGAAAGAAAAGTTAGAAAGAAAGAAAGAAAGAAAAATTAGAAAGAAAGAAAGAAAGAAAAGTTAGAAAGAAAGAATAGTTAGAAAGAAAGAAAGAAAGAATAGTTAGAAAGAAAGAAAGAAAGAAAAGTTAGAAAGAAAGTAAGAATAGTTAGAAAGAAAGAATAGTTAGAAAGAATAGTTGGAAAGAAAGAAAGAAAAGTTAGAAAGAAAGAAAGAATAGTTGGAAAGAAAGAAAGAATAGTTAGAAAGAAAGAAAGAATAGTTAGAAAGATAGAAAGACAGAATAGTAAGAAAGAAAGAATAGTTAGAAAGAAAGAATAGTTGGAAAGAAAGAATAGTTGGAAAGAAAGAATAGTTGGAAAGAAAGAATAGTTGGAAAGAAAGAAATAATAGTTAGAAAGAATAGTTAGAAAGAAAGAAAGAAAGAAAGAAAGAAAGAAAGAAAGAAAGAAAGAAAGAAAGAAAGAAGATGTATTGGCTGTGTCTGATCACTGTTTTCTTTTGCAGCATCGCAGAAAACATGTCAGGAAACAGTCTGGTATTACCCATAGTTCTGTGGGGCCGCAATGCTCCCACCCACTGTATCTCCAGCCTGCTGGTGATGGACGATCTGGCCACTATCATCACCGGCTGCCATGACGGACAGATCTGCATCTGGGACATGACCTCAGAGCTGGAGGTGAGAGGTCACCACGAGGTCACGCACGCATGTCTTTTTTTTTCTCCATTGACGGGATCTGTGATCGATTACTCGCCCTCGTGTCGTTCCAAACCTGGGCCGGTTTCACAAAGCTATTTTAGACCGGTCTATAGTGTTAGACAAGTCTATAATTTGCTCTTAGACTAGTCTAATGCAAGTTAGACTGTTTCACAAAGATAAAGACTGACTTAATTTAGACCAATAAAATTAGACACCTTTCCCCCAGGCTAACTCAGGTCTAAGACTCTGTTACCGTGGCAACCAGCAGTAACAATCAGTTACACTACAAACAGCCGAAAGAAAACACAGGCGCCTGTCCACATATATATTCATCACCATTTCAGTGTCTTTAAGTTTCTCTTGGGGTCCTCCTCCTGTTTTTGGATATTTCCTCTTAAATATTTCTTTTTTACCATGTTTTTGTATCTTTTCTGTACGTCTGTAACGCTCCGCTCAGCGGTCGGATTAACGCTGTTAACTGTCAATCTTTGTCCAAATGAAACATTTCTTCTTGTTTCTACATTCTCCGCTAAATCTCCCCAGTAAAATGTCCTTGTGACTGTTACACTCCTCCAACACACACACATCTCCCGCTGGGGTAAACTGCACCGAGCGGCTGAATGCGCTTACTCCATCCGCCATGTTTTTTGTTTTGAAAAGTGTCTTATTTTACCCAGAATGCACTGCAGTGTAGTCCTACTTCAGATAGTCAGAGTCTTCAGAGCTTTGTGCAACGGTGTGATGTAGACGTCTATCTGAAGTCTGACTCTCTACTATATCTAAGCCGTAGTCGAAGTCTCTCTTTGTGAAACCGGCCCCTGGATGACTCTTTCTTCCACACAATGAAAGTAAAGGTGAAAACAGAAGCTCGGACGTTCTTCCTAAGATCTATTTTTATTCTGTTCTGTGGAATAAAGAAAGTCATTCTGGTTTAGACGTCATGAGGGTTAATAAACGCTAGAGCTGCACGATTAATCGTTCAAAGATCGTGATCTCAATTCAAACACTCACACGATCTCATTCCTAAATCACAGTGATTCTCCTGTGTCTATTAAACCTCTGAGAAAATCACAGCGAACATTCAGATCTGCGTTCTGATCCTGAGAGAGCCGGTGTCATGTGTAGATATGAAACAGCTTCACAAACAGCCTTTTCAACCACACAGTTTCATTATTTCTGTCTTACAATCATTCATATGATCACAGAAGCACTGGGATAAAAGATTATAGTTCAGATATAAACACTGATGTCTACAGTAGAGATCAAAATAGAGTAAATCACCTTTAGAAAGTAACTTGATGCTT